>NC_141606.1:23037206-23329706 GCF_047967505.1 Dipteris shenzhenensis
TAACCCACTCAAAGAACACCAAAGGGAAGGCTACTTATGAGGAGTCACTGAAGCAGCAAATAAAAGAAACAAAATCGTTATAGATGTGGAGACTAGAAAGAGGGAGCTGCAGATACATAGAAGGTTGCAGGATCTGGGCCCTAATATAGTTGTCCATATTGAGGATGAATTTTCAGTGAATGATTTTGACTTGACAAAACCATGCTTGGCAGCATTGGCTCATAAGAATGAGTATTGCTCCAATACTATCATTCTTGCAATGCTCTAGTAAGTGTCTATTATTTTACATTTTTTGCAAAACAATCCTCCTTGTACCTCTTTTATACCCTACCCTAATTATTTTTTGGTCCTATGCAGCATGATGAGAAGCTGGTTTCACCCCTCTGTATATATTATTGTTCCTGCCATTTCTTCTAAGTTAAGAGATGCAAAGGAAACTCCCATCGGTATTTCCAATTGGTTCAGACTGCAATTTTGAAGTTATCGATGTTTTGCTACTTTCATACCATAATAGGTATGTGGGTGACTGCTTCTTTTAAGCTTCTTTAAGATTGAGAACTCTTGTAGCCTTTGATTTCCTAATGCTTTTTTCCTTACACAGTGACCACTGGAGTTTTGTTTCTATTGACATCCAGCAGAAGCAATGCTTTATATTCAACTCTCTTAAAAACACACACAGAGAGCTGAAATTGTAAGTGGTGTGTGTGCTTTTTGAACTTAAAACTTCATTTTTTTGATATCATACTAACTAAATTATATGTATTGCAGTTGTATTAGAAGGCTTCTAGATGCATTGGATCACTGTCCTCCTAATGTCTCTCTTTTGGATTCAATAGAGCCAATAAATCTAGAGGTAAAAAGTCGTTCCCTCTACTAATGTATATTTCATGCTATGCCTTTGAACTTATTGAATAATTTCATTTTGTTCACATGTTAACAGTTTCTAAATATCTTTCCAACTGTACAGACACCACAACAAGATGATTCAAGTAGCTGCAGATGGAGAGTGCTTATCAATGCCAAATATCTACTTTCAAGCTATTTTGAGAAAGAACAGCCAGACCTTGTAAGTAAAAATAATTTTCATTTAGCTTGAAGATAATTGATAGTGATACAAAGTGTTCTAAATCATCATATGCCATTGCAGATGAAAGAAGATAGCTTCAGCTCAAACTATGTATATAATTTCAGAGCTCATACAATTTGGAAGTTTTTGAGCTATGCCTCCCCAAAACTTATTGTACCATCTACTGTCGAGTTGGGTGAGAGCTCTAAAGTACGAGAAGGTGTCATACACCTTGATGCCATAGATGAAGCTGATGTGGTGCCACAGGAACAAGGACCTAGTGCTCATGAGGAGAAGCCACAGAAGCAAGGACCTGTTGCTCATGTTGTTGAGGAGAAGATGGAGTAGCAACAAATAGATGCTCCTGGGGTAGTAGAGGAGACAATGGAGTAGCACCAACATACTGTACAGGACAGGATGGAGCATCAAAAAATAGATTCTTTAAAAAATGATGATAGGGAGAGCTTGGACCATGTAGAGCAGCCTCTGGATCAAGCTGTACATAAATAGAAAATGGTTGTCAGGAATATGTTCTACATGTACAACTAAACACTTCTGTACAAAATTTTACTTCATTGAATACAAAACCTTTGTTTATGGAGTCTGTGTTATCTCAATTTTCAAATTTTCAATGTCTTTGCATTTTATTGAGCTCTCTCTTCTTTTGAGCACCTGCAAAAAAGCAATATGAATCAATAGGGTAAAGTAAACTAATAGCAGTGCTTAATGAGACTAGGATAAATCAGATGGTGTACCTTTTTATTGTTGTAGATAAATAAAAAGTCGTTTGAAATAGAACCTTCTGTCTCAAACAGAATGTCATTGCGCAATTGAGCTAGGGAGCAACATTCTCTTATTGAGATATTGACTAGCACATCACCATTCTCAACAACATCAATAACAATAAGTTTATTTTATGCACCAAAAGAATCTTCATCTTGATCCATTGGGACTAGTTTTGTGCCTAGCATTCGACTGCGCTTATAATAAAAAGAAAAAATAAAATTTTGTGATGCAACCATGTACTTCAGTTGCATAGAAGATTGGACAACCTCACAAAACACTGAACTACATGTCTTCTTATCCCAACCTTTATCCAAAAATTGTGGCATGCATGCCGAACTTGTTGCTTTAACTGTGAACATTGTTTTTGAAACCTTCACTGGAAAGGTATCAAACAAGTCCACAAAAACTGTGAGAGGCATGCATAAAGAAATTTTTATTATCCTTGTGGCAATATTGGGCCTCAGAGCTTTCTGTACTTCTTTGAAAAGCTTGGCCCTATATGCCTCTGTAACACTAGAATGTGGGTGAGGCCAATCCACTGAACTCCATACCGGAAGGTCTTGTTTCCTTAACACACCATGTGTGTTAGCATTGTCCAGCAACTGATAAAAATGATCAGTAAAAAATATACCCGATTGAGCTAGCTCTGTTGCACATCGACCTTGCTATTGTTGTTCTCCTATCGATCCATGCAGAACATCTATAAATCCCAGAATACAATCGATGTTTTGCCATGTCTCATATGATGAAGGGTATAAATCTCAAATAAAACAACACAAGAATGTCAATAAGCAAAGAAAGAAAGCTTCATCTTAAAAATCCATACACCTCGTAAAGAAAAAAACCACAATAGAAAAATATACAATTAGGCCTGTGTTGCAGAAAATCATTTGGATAGTCTTGCAAGACAAGTTCTTTATGCATGTACACATGCTGAATCAAAACTTCTTTCATCGATATCTTCCCTTTGGTGATTTTAAAATCTCGTACTCTTCCCTTCCATGACGCCAAGAAAATGTTTTTTGTCTGGGGTCTTTTTCTTTTGCTAGGTTGCATGAGCACCCATGCTCCTTTCGAAACACTAAACCTTTCCCAAGTTCCTTCCGTTTTGACTATACTTGAATTCTCTACCGAAGAAATAGAAGAAGTAGGTCGACAGGGTAAGGATGTGTGGTATAATTCTGCCTTCATAGCATTATCATCCACAGAGCGTCTTCCACAAGAACGGCCATGGTTTTTATTCACCATGGAGACCTTTTGAATTTGTAACAATAGCAAAGTAATGTAAACAAGATAACAAATTGAAGTTTCAAGAAAGAGAAAGTGGGCAGACAGACAGTTGACAAGAAACATCTTACTCTACACCAAACAGGATCAAGGGAGCAGTTTTGGAAAAGAAAAGGCTGCTGCACAATGAGGCAGTGGTGTAGAATGGTAGACCTTTTGAAGGAAAGGCGGCACAACATTTCAAAGTTCAAAGGAAGGTGGAAGTGGGAAGGACCTTGTCAGATAAAATGTTAGATTAGATTCTATCTTCTTGTCCAAAGATCTTGTGAGAATAAAAAACCAATCTCCACATTAATGTAGCACACTTGTACCTACATAAAGTATTGTTTCTTTTTTCTATTTTCTCTTATTTTCGTGAATTTCCAACGTTACGTTGGCCTCTATTGATTGGTTGAGAGCTTATTTTTCCAAACCGTAAAAGGCCCCAAAATGAGCTCCCTTTTTTCCTAATGGGATGCCCTCAATACTAGGGGGAAGAGAATGAAGGTATGCATATTGAGATGGAAATTTAGTAGTAAATTTGAGAATATTGTAGGGTTCTAGAATCACAGAATACTGAACAAAAAGATGGCATTGAGTTGTCTTACTTGCTGCAATGGCAAGCAACACAAAGATCTACACCCAAGGCATGTATTCTCATTGTTTATTTATGAATTTGGTATATCGCTTTTGTGTTTCTAGTTGTCTTGGAGGTCTTAATACCCAAAATGGAGGGATAGCAAACGGAGATGCGGGGTAGCAAAAGAGAGCAACACATAAAATATAAAAACCACTTATATTTCAATCAACTCAATAGCTGCTCCCCCCTATCGGGTTTGTTGCAGCTTAACAAAAAGATTGAGCCACAAAGGCTTACCAATGTATCACGACACACAGTCGTGATCACTATGACACACAGTCGCTCATCGCTCCTCATAGGAGATCACCACACCAACCTACTGCATCTAATCCTACTCTATCATATGAGGAACCGACTCTCATCGCCCTTGAGATCACAAGTTGATGGAGATACTTGTGCATGCACACAAGAGAAGAACCTACAAGGTCCTTCAGAGGTCATGACCACCTGCCACGTGAGTTTGCATGCAAGGCAACCAATCATGCAAATTTGATTGCATGGGCCAATCCCATTGCTTGTGACTGTGCCATCCAGCCAATCCAGTGAGCCTCTTATTAACCTTAGAACTAAAGAGTCCTCCTCATGAGGATGAGCTTCAATAGCTCTGAGCCAACATACCCCCCCTCGGCCAAAATGGGGAGATGAAACAAAAAAACGTATGCCCACAGAAAGCATCTTGACAATTGAAACTCAAAGATCACGACCACAATATGCTCACAAAGAGCACCACAACTGGCCGAAATCATTGTCCACAAAGGACCTGCAACTACGTGCTCACAAAGAGCCCAAGAACAAACTAAAAATTACTCACAAAGAATACGCAGGTAGAGCGTCCACAAAGAACCATAAGTGGCTCATGAAAACTGGTCACAAGAGCTCAAGAGCCATCAGTAAACATCGCCTTCCTGAGACTAAAATGCCCGTACTTGATCCTTCATAAACTCAGCATCTACAAGCAAGGATGTTTCATTCTCACCTTCCACCATCATAGCCTTCTCTTTACCTTTATCTGGTTTCATGATCTCATCATGCTTCTTAGTATAGCAAAACTTCTCCACATGACCATCTCTTCCACAATAAGAACAGTGTCGAGTATCTCGCATGGTTTTCTTCTTTTTGTCGACAGCTAAGTAAACTCTTAAGTTGTAGATGGATGAACTGGTTCACTTCTCCTCACTCATAAGCATTGCCACACAGTCGAGGAAGTCCAGATCATCATCAAGACGTAAATTTCAGATTATCTCTCCATACTGCTGTGTGGGTAGACTCCTTAATAGAATCGCCTTCTTATCTTTGTCCTCCACTTTAGCTCCAAGATCACTAACTTGCTTGAGGAGAGCTTGCATTCGAGGTCTCTGATGCATCCATTTGAAGATCAAACAAGTCTTGCTTTAAATTAGACTTTGAATGCTTCATTTTAACACCGAAGAGTGTTTCTAGAGTAACCCAATTCTCTACAGCTAACTTACTGACATCAAGGTGATGGAAATAATCAAGTCCAAGAGCTCTTCCCATGAAACCAACTGCCTTCTGATCTCGCTGCTCCCAAAGCGATATCTTATCAGCTTCAATGGAGCATTCTTTTGGCTTCTTCTCAGTACCGACCACTAATTGCCATAAGCCCTTTTGCATGAATAGCAAATGTGTGGCTAACTGCCATGACACAAAATTTTTTCCATTGAACATCATAAGGATAGCTCCCATGCTTATCCTTTCTAGTCGAATCCATGACTTCTGCAAGTATCTCCAGAGAAGTTCTCTGACTGCATCCATTAGTCCGTCGCTTCTTCACAATCCAAATCTTCAATCACCAGAGCACCAAGGAACGGAAATACCATGCTTTGATACCACTGATAGAAAACGGAGATGTGGGGTAGCAAAAAAGAGCAACACATAAAATATAAAAACCACTTATATTTCAATCAACTCACTCAATAGCTGCTCACCCCTACTGGGTTTGTTGCATCTTTACAAAAAGATTGAGCCAGAAAGGCTTACAAATTTATCACCACACATAGTCATGATCACTACGACACACAGTCGCTCACAGCTCCTCGTAGGAGATCACCATGCCAACCTACTGCATCTAATCCTACTCTACCATATGAGGAACCGACTCTCATCGCCCTTGAGATCACAAGTTGGTGGAGATACTTGCTCATGTAGGCAAGAGATAAGCAGAACCTATGAGGTCCTTCAGAGGTCACGACCACCCGCCGTGTGAGTTTGCATGCAAGGCAACCAATCGTGCAAATTTGATTGCATGGGCCAATCCCATTGCTTATGACTGTGCCATCCACCCAATCAGGTGAGCCTCCTATTAACCTTAGAACTAAAGAGTCCTCCCCATGAGGATGAGCTTCAATGGATATGAGCCAACAAGGGCGAAGGCCAAGTAGATCGAGTCTCAGCTTACTTCAATGTAGAAGCATGTGATGTCTCCTTCTTGATGTTGATAATAGTTCATATCATGGAGTTCATGAAGGTTGTGATGCTGACAAGGTCAATTATCAAATATGTTTCCCCATGATTTCCACTTGAAGATTGGAGGCTAGAGAGCTATGTGTTTTCGAGAGTATGTTTAGCACCTCGGAAGACTCAAGTTCTGACAAACTTGAGGACTAATTAGAGGGAGGAGTGATCCCAATGTATGCAAGCCAAGTGATCGTTTCTTGGATTGACATGTGGACTAAGAGCATGGGCATCTATCATCCCATTGCATGCTTAGGCTACTCATGTAGCCATAAATTGATATGTAGATAACAAAGAAGCCATACAGACTACCAAATGGATTTTGCAACTACAGACAGCCATGCAGGGATGCCATGTACATCCACTTCAATAGGCAAAGACAACAGACAATACCATGGATAATGTCAACATTATGGTGGCTAATGTCAGTAGGGACAGGTCACAAAGGTGATGTGGCATCAAGTCAAGTCAATATTCGCAGCGGACAGTCGAGTATATTTGTAGACCAATTGGGTTTGACATCTATTTGAGGGTGTAGGGTAGGGTTGCAGCCTCTAAAAGGTATTCCTCTCCTCAATTTCTATTAGTTTAGATGGGGTAGTCACAAATACAAGTCGAAGAAATTGTTTGAACAAAAGAATACCATTATTGAAGGATAGATGTTAGGAATGATACATGTGGATCCATGAACTCCTCATGTTTTCCACATAGCAATGATTAAATTTTCTCTGTAGCTATGATTAAATATAAGTCCCCCAACTGAGGTGTGATGGTTGATCAAGTTGATTGGATGATGGGTAACTATACCATTGGGTGGATATTTTTGGTGACAATTTTACTTTAGTTGTTAGTGGCACTTGTTTTTCCTATGATCATGGGGCTCATTGGTTCAGATGTATGTAGTCTTGTTATGTTAGTGTAGATCTTGTGATGGCATTCATTTTTCTTTTTGTAGCAGTTAAAGTTTCTTGCACCACTTAAGGAGTTGCAATCTGCAACCATGTGAGTGTTATCCAGCTCATATGTCAGAGCAAGTCTAATTCCTTTCAAGATTCATGGATTTCCAAGAAATGGCAAAGAGGAGAGAAGCTTTGGAGGCAACTTGCAAGGGAGATATGTATGAGCTACAAATGAATGTTATATGTACTATAGCAAGGACTAATTTTGGTGACAATTTTACTTTAGTTGTTAGTGGCACTTGTTTTTCCTATGATCGTGGGGCTCATTGGTTCAGATGTATGTAGTCTTGTTATGTTAGTGTAGATCTTGTGATGGCGTTCATTTTTCTTTCTATAGCAGTTGAATTTTCTTGCACCACTCGAGGAGTTGCAATATGCAACCATGTGAGTGTTATCCAGCTGATATGCTAGAGCAAGTCTAATTCCTTTCAAGATTCATGGATGTCCAAGAAATGACAAAGAGGAGAGAAGCTTTGGAGGCAACTTGCAAGAGAGAGATGTATGAGCTACAAATAAATTTTATATGTACTAATAAGGACTCTCTCTCTCTCTCTCTCTCTCTCTCTCTCTCAGTTGTGGGAGAAGCAAAACTCATATCTAAAAATTCATTCAAACTATCTTGAGGTAGAAGATCCTTCCTCCTCTCTTTCTACTCATTTTATCTTAAAGGAATGCTCAAATGCACCTCAGATGATATGTTGCAGTAGAATTTAACTACAATTTTACATATTCTTCCATAAGTCATGTTGGATATGTCAAATAACTGGCAGTAAACTAGAAAGCCTCTTGTGTCATTGAGTGCTATCAAAACGATATTTTGCATGACCCATTTTGGCTAGGGGAAGCATGTTTTCCCATGAAATGATCTTGTTCCTCATGTTTTTTATGGTTTGTATATTTATGTTTCAATTCATATCATGAAAATGGTATCAGTTAGAATTAAATGTATTTAGACTAATTATTTTTTATACCTTGAAGGAAACTAAATCACAAAAGTGTTATCTTACACAAAATGGGGGTTTATGAGTAAATGCTCTTTTTAAAAAACATGGTTTTGGATATAGCTTGTGAATGGTCGCACAGAATGGGAGGGCATAAAAAGTAAATGTTGTTTATTTTATGTATTTTTGAACATTTTTAAGTCACAAATTTGTTTTGATCAATATTTTAAATTATTTATGAGTTGTCTTACATAAAACAAAATGATTGACATTCATTAGGCCTACCAAGGGGAAAAAGGAGGGGAATACTTGGGTCATCTCCACAAAATGTTGCTTAAGTCCTTATTCAACCCAGCCTATTGTAGAAAATAAAGGATTGGCCACATAATTCTCAAATGGAGAGAAGAAGGACTATAAGCATGTTGGAAGTAAGAACGTCAGTTTTGCATACCACCCCAACCTCATCCTTGAAATGTTGCACCTATACCTCCTCCTTCTTGGATAAGAAAAGGAATCATATACACAGTTCTATTGCGTATATCAACCTTGCCACATTTGGAGCAGGGTGCTCTCCTCATGAGAAACAAACCTTGTGTTGATCTTCTTCTCTTTTAAGAAGAAGATTCGGAGATCATACATGGTCCAGGAACTTTTATAAATGGGTTTTCCTACAACATCTATACTATGGAATTGGATGCAATCTCTATCTTCTAAATAATTCATCCATGATGCAACCAATCACAAACTACCATGAGTGACCTCATACCATGTCTTGAGGATTGTCTCTAGCATGTTAAGACCTTGATTCAGTGCACAACAATTTGAGAGCTAAGACTGACATTCATTGCCATGAGCATAGACACAGCCACTATTCTAGGGCAGTATTTTCCCAAAATAATAGGTTGCAGGGAGCTAATCTGCTCTTCTAGCTTGAGTGATTTGAGTAATTCCTTCTCAACCTTCATCTAGTTGTCGACACAAGTCACCCTATCCATGCTTATGATGGTTGCCAAGTTTGCCAATCTTAGAGGGTGACAATCCATGGCTTGTATGATGATCCATCACTTCTTTAAATCGTAAACAGGAGGATGTCTCAGGCAATCGATTGATGCTTATACAATGAAAACTTAGCAATATATGGAATGTTGAGACATAAATCTATTTGATGATACAAGAAATGGAATAGTTTGTGCAAACCTACAAATCCTATGGGATTCCAATGCTGTTAACAACCAATGTATTTGGTGTTTTGATTGGGATGATTATAGCATCTCTCCAAATGATTTTGTTTTTCATCATGAGAGATTTTATTGATAAGGTAATGTTTTTCAATGAGGTGTTATACTTCCGCGAGTACCCATCACTACCCATATGATTATTCGTGTCCATGCAAAATCAAGGGAGAAGCAACTGCAACAATACATGCTCAAATCATGCACGAAGGTAGGAAGAGCATGAAGGGAGAGAGGCAAAATCAAGGCAAAGGAAGATACAACCAACAAAATCAAAGGCCACACCAAAAGGGAAAACACTTGAGAGTCACACGTGAACTTATGCAAATTTTAGATGCATGACAACCACACGAAAGCAATTAAAAATATTTTTTGTTTCTCGCGTCAAATCTCCACTAAGACACACACTAAGGGTAGGCCAAAAATCCTCATTTAGGGTATAACCTTTGGTTTGTAAGATGGATAAGGCTAATCTGAAAGGAAAAAGTATTTGTTTTCTTTTGAAGATCACAATTAATCATTTGGGTATTTGGTCTTCAGTTTGACTGCAACAATTGAATGGGAGTGACTTATTTTAATTAAGGATGAGTTGGGTTAATGTGTGACTGAGAAGAGTGGAAGAAATAAACAAAGATAAATGTATGTATGAGATAAAGGTGGATTATAATATATTAAATAATTTCACAACTTCCAATATTGTTTCTTCTTATTAAAGACTTATATCTTAAAATGTTTCTTTGTATTTTTCTATGTGCATGGTAAAGATCATTCAAGAAAACTATCATGTACAAATGAGAATGAAGAAAAGAGAGATTGCAGGAAAATTGAGGGAGTATTACCTTGTCTTATACTTCCCTCCTTTCTTTGATAGTCTTTAGAATTGACAAAAGAGTACAACATTTAGTTATATGTTTGCCCATGATTGAGATCATCTCTCTCTCTCTCTCTCTCTCTCTCTCTCTCTCTCTCTCTCTCTCTCAATTTAATCACTACAAGATATGGGCCACTTTTCGACACAAACAACAATGGTGTCGGTGTCGTTAAGTGAGTCTTTCTAGTGTCGGTATTAGCATTGGTATCAGTTGACACTAGAATCATCAGTATATACAAACTCTTTTATAGAATATTAAATATTTTTTTGTGGGATAGGATGGGGCTTATTTCAGCCCCATTAAATGGTAGTATAACATGTTACAAAAGGAGATGATACATCAAAAGCATGCTACAATGTTACAAAACAGGGCTACAAAATGATTTGCACTGCAAAATGGCAAAAGTGCCAAAGTTCAAAATGGCAAATTTGCCTTGCACTACAAAATGGCAAAATACAAAATGAAAAAATGTCCTATACTACTACTACTACTACTCTCCTCGCCCTCCTCGCCTACTACTATGGTGGGCGCTTTGCATAGGCCTTCTCCCTCACCCTCCTCCAGTCTTGGGAGTCTCTCCTATTGTGCTTGAGATCTATTCTCCAAGTTTACATCTCCGGATGGGTCGAAGTTGCCTCCCTAAGAACAAAACAGGTTAGAAAATAAGATAAGAGCGTCGATTGTAAGACAATGATGGTACTCAAATGATAACGATGAGGATTAGAGTATACACACATGATGCTTTTCTACCTTCTTCCATTCAATTTCATGCCATGCTTGATCCATCTCCCTGATGGCTCGAATCTTGTCTGCCCTTCTGTCAGTTGGAGGCTTACTAATCATAGATTCCTATGGATCCAAATTCAAGGAGTTAGATATAAATGATGAAACATTTGAATGACTGAACATATTAAATATGCAGTAGAAGATAAATATATACTTACCACCCATGCATAGTTGGTGAGCGTTCCACCGCTCCCAAGGTGCAAAACACCTATGATCTACCGCAGTCGCTTCACCCCCTTTGCTGAGTCACCCACCCATCTAGATTTTCCTTGAGCTCCTTCTTTGCTTTCTTCCAATCTTTGCATTTGCCCACCCTAGCTTGTTCCTACTTAACCTCACAGATTCTCTCAACTTGTATCTACTACGATGCTTTAGGATCTCTCCCATGTGCCTAAGCATGCAATTCCACTCATACTCATACACGGGAGGGTTAGAAAATTGTCAAATTAGGGATTCTAAGATGGCTTTCTTGTCTCTCTCATCCTTCTCATGCCAAGGTTTCTAGATATCCTTAGCAAAGTGTGTGCTCATCAACCTCCTCATAATTCATGACCTTCATCCATTGGTGATCTCTACAACTTCATGAAGGTCATTCACGAGGTAGTAGAGGTCCTCAAGCAAAATATAGTCCAAAGGATGCATGTTGAAGGGAGTAGCGAAGGTAGAGTGCAAAGTGGTGGGAGTAGTGGTGGAGCTAGGCCGAGGGATCAAGTGAGGGGTACCACAGAAAGGGATGCAAAGGGTGGTGCAGCTTATGAGAGGGGTGGACAAGGGACCAGACTGGAGCTACGTCTCATGAAGAGGGGGGGACTGGGAGCACTGGGAGTGTGCAAACTTGTCTACATCTATCGTGCCACCATAGCAGCCATGATCCTTCCTACTCTTGCTAGATTTATGATGCCAACCTCTGGGTGATGATCCCTTGAAAGCTATCATAGGGGATGTTTGTCTAATATAAAGAGCTGTCGATGGCATCAATCTACCCCCAAACGGTGCAGGAGAGGGAACATTGGAGTTCCTTTGAGAGGAGATAAGAGAGAAGTATTTGTCTAGCACTACGGGGCTCATGGATATGACAAACTCCTAAGGAATCACAAAGCCATGGGATCCTAGCAAAGAAATATGCTCAAGGGTAGTCGACTCAGGAGTCGGCTGAGTGGAATCAAAGTCTTCTGGACTGTAGACTCCATGCTCTCTCTTCCTATGAGGAATCTGCTGATCACAAGGAGTCTTCTCTCTAGACGTGCGACGTGATGACGTGGCTAATTTAACTAGATTGGACAAATAGTAGACACAAACACAAACAATACAACCAAATAAGAAGCAAAAAAACCCCAATTACTTACATGCGAAAGAAAAATAAAACAAATAAATAAATACTTTCTTGAAGAAAGAGAGGAATGATGAAAATAGAGAAAGCAGAAAGAGATGGAAGGTGGAATGAGAGAAAAGGTGGAAAAGTGAAAATACGAAAATGCAAAAAACTGGAGTTGCGGAAACACGAAAAAGTGCCTAAAAGCAAAAAAGTGGAAAGATGAAAAAGAGGAAAAGACGAAAAAAAGGAAAGGCAAAAAAGCGGAAAAGTAAAAAAGTAGAAAGGTGGAAAAGGAGAAAGATGGAAAAGAGGAAAGGTAAAAAAGCAGAAAGACGAAAAAGCGCCAAAGCAGAAAAGAAAAAAAGCAAAAAAAAGAAATAGAAGAGATGCAAAAAGCTAGAAAAGCAAAAAAGTGAAAAAGAAGAGCGGGGATGCGAAAAGATGGCTAAGAGGACATGCAGAAAAGTGAAAAAACAGAAATCCAAAAAAGCAAAAAAGAAGAAAGAGAGGAAAGAAAGAGAGGAAAAGAGGAAAGAAGAGGAAAACAAGCAGGTAAAGAGAGAAAGATATTGGAGAGAAAGAGAGCCAAAAGAGAGGAAAAGAGGAGAGTAAGAGAACCAAAAGAAGAGGAGGGAAAAAACGAAGCAGAAGAGAGTGGAAGAAGAGGAAAAGAGAGGAAAGGAGTGTAGAGAAAGAGAGAAAGAAAGGAGAGAGAGAGAGAGATCCAAACAAGAGGGAAAGAGGAGAGGAAGAGAGCCAAAAGAAGAGAAATAAGAGAAATAATGAGAGAAATAAACAAAGAAAGAGAGAGAGGGAGAATGAGAGAAAGAATTAAGAGGAATAAGAGGAGGAGAAGAGAATAAGAAGAGGAGTAAGAAGAAAAAGAAGAGGAAAAAAGAGGAATAAGAAGAGAGGAGAAGATGAATAAGAGGAGGAGAGTGACAAAGAAAGAAAGAAAGGAGAAGAGGGAAAGGAGAAGGAGAAGAGGGAAAGGGGAGAAAAGAAGAAGAGAAGGAGGAGAAAGAAGAAGGAAAGCAAGAAAGAAGAAGAAGAAGAATGAGAAGGAGATGAGAAAGAGAAGAGAAAGAAGAATAACAGAGGAGTAAAACAAGGAGGGTGAGAAATAAACCAAGAAAGAGAAAGAAAGAAGGAAGAAAAAAGATGAGGTGAATAAGAAGATAAATAAGAGGGAAAAGAGGAAACGACAAGAGAAGAGGAAAAGAGGAGAGAGAGAGGAAAGAAGAGGAAAAAAAGGAGGGAAAGAGAGGAAAAGAGTGGAGAGAAAGAGAGAAAGAGAGGATGAGAGGAAAGAAGAGGGAAACGAGGAGGGAAAGAGAGGAAAAGAGTGAAGAGAACACTTAAGGTGCTAGGTGCAAGCCAGTGTAGCAAGAGAGAGAGAGAGAAAGCACATTCTTACCTAGAGAACACATGTCTCAAGTGTGACTACAGATGATCCCACATAGGGTTTAGGGATTTTTGCCCTACAAAAGAGAGGAAACATATCATTCTTAAGAAAACTAGTTACTGAAAGGAGGAGTTTGGAGAACCAACATGCCAAAGGAATGGAGAGGAGACAAGGAGATGCCTAGAAATAATTTGAAAGGAAACCATGAAAATAAGAGGTAAAGATTTCGTACTCCTCTAGAATTTCATGATTTTTTGTTCATACATTGTTCTTTCCTTTCATAGTTTTGAGGGAAATAAAGGAAATGGGGAGAGAAACATAAGAGAAAGGGAGAGAAACTAGTGGATAGGGAGAGGGAAACATAAGGGAAAGACAAGGAATCAACAATGAAACAAAAAGAACTTGAAAGAGGAGATGAGAGAAAGTATTACCTTGAGGTGGAGAGGGAGCTCTTGCAAGTCTTGGAGGTGGAGAGGGAGAATGTAAGAGAGGATGGAGATGTGAGAGGGGAGAGGGAGGAGGGAGGAGGCAAGGATGGAGGTTGATTGCAAGCTGAAAGCTAGGAGGGAGGATTCAAGGATGGAAAACACAAATGGCATCATGGGATGAAGGCAACGTGGGGTTTTTCTACAAAATCATTGGTAAAACTGATGATATTGGCATCAGTAAAACTATTATTGCCGAGTCATCCATATTAGCATCAGTATGGGCATCTATAAATACCAATGCAACAGAGGATTTACGGAGGGGCTTGGGGGTTCTAGGGGTTTAGGATTTAGGGGGGTTAGCAAGTTTGGGGGGGGGGGGAGGGGGGAGGGGGTTTGGGAGGTTCGAGGGTGTTTTAGGGGAGTTTGGGGGGTTTGAGAGGATTTATGGGGTTTGGGGGGTTTTGGGGTCAGTTAAATCAATCATATCTTCAAAAATGTGGGGGCTTCTATTTGGGCACACTTGGTTTTCGTGAGAAAGACATAAGTGGACCGCAAAACAAGACTTGTATGAGATGGGTAGGATGCCTCACTTGTGGCCCCAAGAGTAGAACCCAAGAGCACCCTCCTAGAATTATTCTCCCAAAGGCACCATGGATCCTTTCCAAGAGAGAGGAGACAAGGGTCAAGGTAGACAGTGCATCTTTTTGAGCACCCATGGGAAAGAGGAAGCATGCATAAAAGTAAGGAGGGTGCGAGTATGGCATACTACATAGTGGGAAGTGGAATAAAAGCTTTAAAGTGAGTGGGAGACATTATATATAATAACTTTTAAATTGGACTGAAAGATTTGATGCAAAGTGATGAATGTTCAGATATATGGAAAGGATAGGGTTAATATACAATTATTGTATTCCCATCATCAAACATTTAATACAATTAAGAAAGTTATAACATTGCAATCATTTTTTATGCTCTGATAGCATATATAAAACATCATGAGAACATGCTCCTAATCCCTTAATTAGTCCTCCACCTCTGCCCCTCCTCGCCCTTCCCTCCACCTCTTGCTCGCCATCCGTTCCTCCACTTCCCTTCCCGCCCTCAGCCACCCCTCCCTTCGTGTGGCCTCTCCTCCCTTCCATCCTCCACCTCCACCCCTCCTCCACTTCTGTCCTCCACCTCTGTCCCTCCTCCACTTCCATCCTCCACCTCCACTCCTCCTTCACTTCCCACCTCCTCCACTTCCCATTCTTTGTGTCACTTTTTTAATCTGAATCGATGTAATTATAATATGCAAAGATACACAAAAATTCAAAGAGTACTTTTAGCATTGCCTGCTGTAAATCCCCCACCATGAGTGCCTCTATAAGACATTTGTTCAAACAGACGTCCAAGCTCTTCTCTTGCTGAAGAGTACTTTTGTAGCTCTTCTCTGCAATGTCTTATCTTCTCATTCTCTTCCCATTCTTGCTACTTCAGCAATGCAAACTCATCTTTGTCATCTTGGGTCAATGGTCCTTGCCTCTTCTACTCATCTCGATTTCTTTTGTTGTCTGCAATCCATAATAAGTTCGTGTTGATTAAAACCTCAAGAGAATGGATAATTGCAAGAACTTGTTCCATTTCAAATAGGAGAGGAGAGAGGAGAGGAGAAATGAGTATGCAAGGAGGTAGATAGGAGATGAGAATTGAACTGGATTGCGAGGAGATAGTAGAGGAGATGAGTGAACATAGAACAGATAGTGAGGAGATAGAACAAACATGAGAGTAAGAGAAGGCAAGATGGATAAAGGTGCAGAGAGAAGGCGAGATGAAAGAAGGAAAGATGGTAGAAGAAACAAAAGAGGAAGCACACGTAAAAGTAAGGAGGGTGCGAGTATGGCATACTAGATAGTGGGAAGTTGAGTGGGAGACATTATATATAATAACTTTTAAATTGGACTGAAAGATTTGATGCAAAGTGATGAATGTTCAGATATATGGAAGGGATAGGGTTGATATACAATTATTGTATTCCCATCATCAAACATTTAATACAATTAAGAAAGTTATAACATTGCAATCATTTTTTATGCTCCGATAGCATATATGAAACATCATCAGAACATGCTCCTAATCCCTTAATTAGTCCTCCACCTACACCCCTCCTCGCCCTTCCCTCCACCTCCTGCTCGCCATCTGTTCCTCCACTTCCCTTCCTGCCCTCAGCCACCCCTCCCTTTGTGTGGCCTCTCCTCCCTTGCGTCCTCCACCTCCACCCCTCCTCCACTTCTGTCCTCCACCTCCGTCCCTCCTCCACTTCCATCCTCCACCTCTGCTCCTGCTTCACTTCCCACCTCCTCCACTTCCCGCTCTCAGCTGCCCCTCCCATCCTACGGCTACCTCTCCGTTCAGTCCTTCACCTCTCCCCTCCTCCCCCTTCCTACTCGCCATCAGTTCCTCCACTTCCCACCCTTAGCCACCCCTCTGTTCCCCTAGTGGCCGCTCCTCCATTCTGCCCTCCACAACCACCCCTCCTCCAATTCCTCCCCTCCACTTCCATCCTCCACCTCCACCCCTCCTCCACATCCTCCACTCACTACTACACATGAATCCTATTGCGACGTTTAAGTACCGACGTATATAGCACGTGCGGGGTGCTAATCATCGGTATGGAAAGCGCGTCCCATAAAGCGTTGCTATATACCGACTTTAGGCAAAAGTTGCTATATAGCGATGATTACTAAAGCTACTATATAGCGACATTTATCAAAATTGTAAGTGTCGCCATATAGCGACACTGAGATACTTTTTTATGGCGATGTTTTACAAAGAGATTTTTTTCTCATATCGACCTTAAAAGTTAGTTTTCTCCAATGGCAATTTTTTTTTAATTTTCATACATGTTTGACCTTTTGAGAGAATAAAAGTATGAGAGCATGTACATCAAGCCTTTGAAGCTCATATATTCATGTCCAAGATTGAGATGAAAAAAAATCAATGAAGAGCATTTACATCAACGGTTCCAAGTCTAATGCGCCAAACAAGTCTATCTCTAACTCTATACCAAGTTGATCTCCTATATCATCATCGTACTCTAGCATCGTATGTTCACCTAAAAGTACTTGATTATCTTTTTCAATAAAGTGTGGTGATTCTTGATGATCGTTGTCTTCTTCCTCAATATCGTGATCTCCATCTTCCTCCCATGCGATGTCATTATGCACATCTTCCTCTTGGCTCATATTGTGATCTTCATCTTCTTCATTAGATTCATCTGGATCAATTGGATCTGGCATTGGTAGTGGCATCTCCATATCCACATCTCTGTCTTCAAAAATTTGCTTACTTCGTGGTGCAACTTGGATCATGTACCACCATCTTGGATCAAAACGATCCGGATGAAAAGCCACCTATATTGAAGATGGGTGCCAAATGTCGTCAATTATATATAGAAAATTATGCTTAAGTACATGTATCAATGGATCTTTAAAAACGAAAGCTTTGATTAATTAAATCATTAGTATGCACCTGCTCATAGTGTGAAGATAGTGGGAGAGAGGGAAGGAGTCTCACTTGCGGCTTTCTCACATACACAATGGGGGAATACACACAAAGGTGGAGGCTGATAACAGTTTTCCTCTTCTTAGTTGTGAAAGCAAAAAGAGCTCTAGTACAAAGAAATAGAAGAACCCTATATGTGGGTCTCAAACCAAACTCAACTAACTAAGGTGGCATACTAACTGAGCACGAACTAGAGTAGATAAGGATAGCTGTCATCCAGCTATTATTCGTGGGCGGTGTACCAACCGCATCTGCAGCTAACAAGCCGGTGACAAATGCACAATGGTCACCCTGGCATATCATGAGTGGAGCTCGATATCTCAACACTCCCCCTCGAGCTCAATCCCAATTCCTACACACCAAGTAGGTCTCTGAACTTGTGCAGCTTCTTTGCGCCCAATGCCTTCATGAATATGTCAGCTACCTGATCCTCTGTGCTGACATAAACTAGATCAAGAAGACCTAGTAAAACCTTCTCCTGCACATAGTGATAATGCACCTCAATGTGCTTTGTTCTACCATGATAGACTGGGTTATTTGCCAAGTGTATACTGCTCATGTTGTCACAATAAATGACAACTGGCCCATCTGTAGACTGATGCATATCATAAAGTAGCTTATGCAACCAAGCTACCTCACATTGAGGTGCATTATCACATAGTGATAATGCACCTCAATGTGCTTTGTTCTAGCATGATAGACTGGGTTATTTGCCAAGTGTATACTGCTCATGTTGTCACAATAAATGACAACTGGCCCATCTGTAGACTGATGCATATCATAAAGTAGCTTATGCAACCAAGCTACCTCACATGCAGCCATTGCTACACCCCTATACTCAGCCTCTGTGCTCGACAAGGCAATTGTAGGCTGTTTCTTGCTGCTCCAGGTGACTGTAGCACTCCCAAAAGAGAACACATATCCACTGGTAGATCGTCTATCAGAAATACTACCAGCCCAATCAGCATTAGTGTATCCATGCGACTGTATCTGAACCCCAGCCTCATAAAATAGTCCATACTGCAATGTGGACTTCACATACCTGAGTATGCATCTAGCCACATCCAAATGCGATTTCCTTGGAGCCTGCATAAACTGACTTACCAATCCAACAGCATAGCTTAAATCTGGCCTGGTAATAGTCATATAAATCAAACTTCCTATTATGCATCTATAAATAGTAGGGTCTTTCAAAAGCTCACCTGCATCTGTGCTCAACTTCACATTCTGCTCCAAATTAACTGAAATAGGCTTACAGCCTGTCATCCCATATTTGGACAGCATGTCCAATCCATACTGCCTCTGCAAGAGCTGTATCCTACTTGGTGATCTAATCACCTCAATGCCCAAGAAATAACGCAGCTCTCCCAAATCCTTCATCTCAAACTTCTGCTTCAATAGCATTTTCACATGAAGGATATCTTCATCACTATCACCTATGATGATCAAATCATCAACATAAATGACAAGCAGCATAATACCTTTCTCTATTTTTCTCACATAGAGAAATCTGCCTTGGAAATTTGAAAGCCAATAGTGACAAGATACTGTCCTATCTTGTCAGACCATGCTCTAGGTGCTTGCTTCAAGCCATACAAGGCTTTCTTCAACCTGCAAACAAACTCAGGATGAATAGCATGAACATAACCTGGTGGTTGCTCCATAAAGATCTCTTCTTGTAAATCATCATGCAAGAAGGCATTCTTTACATCCATCTGATGTAGAGACCATCCCTTTGATGCAACTATAGCAATGAGTGCTCTTACAGTTGCCATCCTTGCAACCGGACTAAATGTTTCTTTGTAATCAATGCCATATGTCTGTGCATACCCTTTGACAACTAATCTTGCCTTGTATCTATTCATAGAACCATCTGCATTGTGCTTGATCTTATAAACCCACTTATAGCCAATTGCATTCTTGTCTTTAGGCAAAGGCACCAATTCCCATGTAGCATTTGCTTCCAAGGCATCCATGGCTTTCTCCCATTTTTCATTTCCCATGGCTTGCTCAAAAGAAGTGGGTTCTGGTTCTTGTATCACTTTGACCATATAGGCATAGTGAATGGCTGTAAATCCATCATATTTCAGCCTATCCATAGGATATCTAGCTCTAGTAGACCTGCGCAAAATAGGCTCACTTCTAGGTGCTCTCAAAACATCCCTGGTCTTCCTTACTCCAGGTGTAACAATAGAAGGAATACCAACTCATCATCAATGCTCTGTTCTGAGCCATTGGATTCACCATCCACATAAGAGTGACCTACATTCACATCAAACATGGGCTGATCTACCTTCTCTTTTCCTTTTCATGATACCTGCACACTATCTGCATTGCTTTGAGGAGATTCTCCTGATCTTAATTTGCCTGTCCATGGCAAAGTATGTGAACCACTACTAGAGGAAACTGCAGGTCCACTAATATTTTGTGATTACTGCTGTGAATTCTGTGCAGCATTACCATTTTGTGCATCTACATCAATCATCACATTTACTGGTTTATACTAGCTGCTCATCTCATTAAAAACAACATCTCTGCTCACTGTAAACTTACGAGTAGAAGGGTTATAGCATCTATACCCTTTCTGCTACAGAGAATAACCAATAAAGATGTACTTCTCAGCTTTTGGATCCAACTTGGACCTCAACTCATCTGGCACATGAACATAGGCAATGCAACCAAAAATTTTCAAATGAGAAATATCTGGTTTCCTACCAGTATACATCTCCTCTGGCATCATGCCATGTATTGTTGCAGTGGGAGTCCTGTTCATTATGTAAACTGCTATAGCAACTGCTTCAACCCAATAATAATCTGGTAGATCTTTTTCATTTAGCATGGCCCAAGATACCTCTCCAATATGCTTGTTTTTCCTTTCTGCAAGTCCATTTTGCTGTGGGGTATGACTGCATGAATATTGCTGCTTTATGCCATGCTCCTGCAGAAACCTTGCAAACTCATTTGAGAGGTACTCTCCCCCTCCATCTGACCTTAGGCATTTTATTTGCAGGCCTATTTCTTTTTCAACCATAGCTTTAAAATCTTTGAAGTGCCCAAACACTTCACTTTTCTTTTTCATAAAATACACCCAAACTTTTCTACTATAGTCATCAATAAAAGTGACAAAATAGTGACAGCCTCCAATAGATGCAACTTTAGTAGTCCACACATCAGAGTGGATTAATTCCAATGGCTTTTTACTCTCTTGAACATGCCTAGGAAATGGTTTCCTTGCCTGTTTTCCAAATTGACAGGCTTCACAAACCTTATGCATTTCTTCAACCTTGAATTTAGGCAATCCTGCAACAATATTTTGGGCTTGCATTGATTTAAGTCATTGTATATTAACATGACCAATGCGTTTATGCCAGATATCAATATCTACAACTACACCGATCCCATGTGCAAACATTGCTGCACTCAATTCAGGCATGTCCACATCCAATGTAAACATCCTGCCCTTCTTCTTTCCTTTTCCTATCAAGCGACCGTTATTTTTCATATCCTCAACAAAGCATCCATGAGGATTAAATCTAACTTGCAAGCCCTGCTCAACCATTTGACCAACAGAAACCACGTTCTTGGTGATGTTCGGGACATGAAATACATCAGACAGGTATTTCTTTCTCCCATCCTGCATAGACAAAGGAATTTTACCAATCTGCACAATAGGATGTGCAGTATCATCACCAGTCTCCACAAATCCTAGTTTTTCCATTTTCCTTTCATCCTGCATCCATTCTGCATGACCTGTCATATGTGGTTTGATGCACCTGAGTCAACATACCACACATCATTTCGTTCTTCTGCACTTGTCACAGAATTGGTCATGTGTTGCACCATAAATAGATGCTCATTTTTGTCATCACCCTATCTACTAGAAGATGCATAATTGCCTTGCTGCAATTTTCCATTCATAATGTCAATCTGCTTTTTGTAGCAGTCCTTAGCCATATGACCCATTTTACCACAGTAGTAGCATTCAACATTGTTGTTTGCATTTTGGCCTCTCTGCCATCCACCACGGCCTCTTTGGCTCCCCCTTCCTCTAGAGTTACCACGTCCTCCTCCATAGGACTGGTTTTCTTGAGTTTGTTGCATATTCTAATTTCTACCATGGCCTCCAGATTGGCCTCCTCTACCTCTGCCTCTACCTCTTCCAGCATTTGAGTAGAAGACAGTTTCTTTTGAAGTTCCTCCTGAAGAAGATGCACCCCCATTTCTCTACTCTTCAGAAATTAGAAGAGCAAACAACTCTTCAAAATTAGGAAATTTTTCACGGATGGCAATGGATGTCCAGAACTGTGCATAATTTTTTCCTAGACCATTCAAGGTCACAGAAACTAGATCATCATCTTCCACTGGCAACCCAATGGAATCAAGTGCATCTGCAATTTTCTTCACCTTCATGTGGTAGTCATTGATGCTCATATTTTCTCTCTGCACATTGTGCAACTCCTGCTTGAGCTACATTTTCCTGGCTTGTGTATTTGTGCTATACATTTTTGCCAAAGTATCCCATGCCTCCTTTGGCATACTTGCATCCTGAATATGCACAATCATAGAATCTAAAATACTGATAGACAGCCAGTACATAACTTTTCTGGCTCTCTCATGCCATCCTTTAAATGCCTGCATTTCCTGTTGATTGGGAACATTAGGAAGAACTGGTTCTTCTTCATTTCCTGTAATGAACTCCCAATAGCCTTTTCCCATAAGGAAATTCGTCATTCTAAACTTCCATGCCTGAAAGTTGTTCTTATCAAGCTTTTCAGTGACAATCTGTGAAAGAGAATCAGATGCCATTACAGAACACTGCAAAATATTCTCTCACTGCAAAAAACACAACTTTTGCCTCACATGGGCAGATCTGCAAAACTGACGAAAGTGGTATTTGACCACACAGTCACTTCCTAGTGACGATTTTGCATCCACAGGCAACAAGCATGATTATGCAACTCCCAATATCTCTGCACATAGGCATATGATGTAATTTCTGTAGCAAACCAGCAGAGCAGTGGTCGCACAGCAAAAACAGGGCCTTTTTCTGAGGGCATGCGAAGAACTTCCGCCTTCAAAATGGGCCCCAAAATGGCCTCGAATTAGAAAAATAAAGTCACCAAGGGCTTTGCTTATTACCCGCAGCATATACTACCCTCTTGTCACACCGCGAATGGGGCCTCAATCTGAAACAGTGCACTCTTGTACTTCCGGCTGTGCTACCTGCAGAGATTTGCTCCCAAACTTGAAAAAGGAAAGCAACACTAGTCCTCTTACCAGGACACTGCGAATTTGGTTTGCTTTCTTGAGCTCCTTACCACGAACAAGGCTCTGATACCATGTGAAGATAGTGGGAGAGAGGGAAGGAGTCTCACTTGCGGCTTTCTCACATACACAATGGGGGAATACACACAAAGGCGGAGGCTGATAACAGTTTTCCTCTTCTTAATTGTGAAAGCCAAAAGAACTCTAGTACAAAGAAATAGAAGAACCCTATATGTGGGTCTCAAACCAAACTCAACTAACTAAGGTGGCATACTAACTGAGCCATGAACTAGAGTAGATAAGGATAGCTGTCATCCAGCTATTATTCATGGGTAGTGTACCAACCGCATCTACAGCTAACAAGTCGGTGACATAAATGCACAACGGTCACCCTGGCATATCGCGAGTGGAGCTTGATATCTCAACACACAATGCTCGGGAAGAACAAAAGTATCACTTTCATCAGTCCAATGTGGCATCCGTGATGGAATTCGGGTCACTCTTTGATACAGTTCCTAGATTTGCATTTGTCATCGTGACATCTACATTTTCAAACAAGCTAGCTCTACTTGTGGAAAGATGTGCACCTAGAAGAGAAAGGCATGCAAACAAATATCTATTTTTGTTCTCATACCCACAATTATCTAGTTAGAGTGGCAAGTTCCTTGGTAACTTTTGGAATGGTGGCTCAACAGCAACACTTCCCTTTGAAGAGGGTGGGTTTTCTCTTGTATTTGACGGCAACAAATTCATACATGTGTCTGCAGCCCTTGCAATGGAAGTTCTCATGGCATCCGTGATAGAATTCGGGTCACTCTGCGATACAGTTCCTAGATTTGCATTTGTCATCATGACATCTACATTTTCAGACAAGCTAGCTCTACTTGTGGAAAGATGTGCACCTTCAGAACTATAATGGGAGTCCAAAGCATTTCTTGAGTATAGAGCATTAAAAAGGCGAGCACTGCTTCTTGCAATCCCATTGGTAGCAAGGTCTCCAAGTTCATGCATATCCATCCTCTCGAGGTTGCGCAAACAACTTGAGAGCGATCCAATCATCAGGTTGGGATCAGATGGCCACAAACCATTGAGGGTGAAGTGTCCATAATGACTGTGTCCATGCCCATAATTAATCATTCCAATGAGTGAAACCTGTAATTACCACATGCAAAAGTGGTGTCCTTGGATCTCACCCGAAGTCCTGGAATTGCCATCTTTTTTTGGTCCATCTTATCATGGATTATGCATACATACTTTTTTGGATCCATCTCAGAGTACCTACACCATGCATAGTATAACTTCCTACAACTTTGTTGCTGTATCATATGCATCTTTCTCTCCTCCATCAACGAATTGCGCTCATCTTTATTTTTTGTGGCTCCCAATTGAGCCTTGATTCGGAGCCTTGATTCGACTGCACAAGCTACATTTAGAGAATTCATTCGTCTTAGCAAGGGCTACATTTTTTAAGTCTGATTTCCAAATCCTACCAAATGTGGAAGTGGATAGGCTCTGATAACCACGTTGATTAAGTGAAGTGTTGACCTCACGCATGATGTCTATCTTCTTATACACTTTAGGTATCACTTGCTGTGTCTCTCTAGAACCATCTTGCATGGTTCTACTCTGTGCTATTATCCACAAAGTGTTGAATGAGAGACCCTCCCATACCTGTGTGCTCCTTGCTCCTCCTCACAATCACTGAATTCCCATGCACATATCGTTGCACACCACTCTCAAATTTCACCCTGTATTGATAAAATGATGTCCTTGGAATTCCATGCATCTCATACCATGCTCTGTAACACACATCCTTACTGTTTACCCTGAAGTTGTAGCGTATCCTCCTAGTGTAGTCAAGATGCCAAGCCGTTGACAAAACATCATATATAAAGTTTGTATGAGACTCCAAGCAGTTGCCCCAAAAGTTCTTCCTTAGAGTCATTAAGAGATCTCGTCCAGCATGTTGGCAACACCTACTCCCACAACAATCGATGGAAGAAACCTGCTACACTGAATCTATTGACATTTTGTACATTGGTGTTGGAGGCTCTCTTTGTTTAGGCCTGTTAATGAAAGTGTACCTTCTTTTCTTTGATGTTAGATCATCCCTTTTCAACATTTGATCATTGACTAACTCCTCTATCCCAATAGCATGGTCCATGGGCACATATTGTTGCAATGGGCTTCCTTCAAGTAAGGTAATCTGCTTGATGGGCCACTTAACTAGGCTGAGAGAGGCGACATCTTACATAGAAGACCCTAAGTCACTTCCTGTAATTTGTTCTTTCTTTTCAATACCCACACCAATGCCATCGTTACCCAATAGATTAAAGTTTATAGAGTCACTCGGGAAAACATATAAGATCACACCTTCCCCCACAATCTTTATTTTGCTCTCATCCCACAAGACAACCTTTTTCTCTTTCCAAGATTCATGAATGGAATTGTCAGTTTCCAATTAAGAAACTGGCATTGCCTCAACATAGGGTTTCTTAGGCTCACTTGGTGTGTTAACCAGATCATCTAAAGAATTACCAACATGTTTTAGAGAGCCCTTAGGCCACTTGACAATGCTCCAAAGTGCCTCCCAATAAGCACTGCATCCATAGTGGGAAATGGCAAGAGCATGTCACTATTGATAGACTTCTCCACTATCACTGATACATTTTTTGCCCCAATCTTCACACCACTACAATAGGCCTTCGGATCTATTGCACACACTGCACCAACTCCAACCACTTCATTCCCCACCATCATCATGACCTTGTCCCCGCTTCTGATAGCCATCCCCTATCATTATGATTACGAAGAATTAATTATGAACAAACTACAACCAAATAATTTCATAAGACCAACAAAGATGTCCTTGTAGTGGGGAAGAATGGCACTGGTGCCAATCTCTAGAATCCATGGATGAGTCTATATAAAATTTTCATGAAAGCATGAATTACTTCCCTAAAAATTTTAGTAATTTGATAAAACTTTTTCTAAATCATGAGTTATTTTCACCATCATCATGACCTTGTTCCCGCATCTGATAGCCATCCCCTCTTATTACCATTACAGGAAATTAATAATGAAGAAACTACAACCAAAGAATTTCATAAGACCAACAAAGATGTCCTTGTAGCAGGGGAGAATGGCACCAGTGCCATTCTCCATGTGGGATTGTGGAGAATGGTGCCATTCTCCATGTGAATCCAACTTTCCTATGGAGAATGCATATCCCATCTCCACTATCACTGATATATTACCTACCTCAATCTTCACACCACTACATCACCCATTTGCATCGATTAGTATACAAACTGAACCTATTGTAACCACTTCATTCCCCACCATCTTAACATTATCCCCACATTTAGTAGCCATTCCCTATCATTTCAATCATGGAAAATAAGAAAGCGAGTAGAATGCAGCCAAAGGGATTCACAAGCCTAGTCTAATGACGTTCAAGTGTGCAAATTCTAGCTTCATAAAATGAGAGAGCCAATCTTTTAAATTACAACAATCCAATGTGAGAATGGACCTAGGTGCCATTATCCCATTACAAAGCTCTCAAATTTGCAAATTTGCAAACGGAGAATGGCACTAGTGCCATTCTCCTGTTACAATGTCCTAAAGTTTTGCTTTGCAATGGGAGAATGGCACTAGTGCCATTCTCCCACTGCAATGCCGTGATTCAAAATTTTGTCTTTAAGATGGAAGAATCGCACCAGTGTGAATCTATCATTGCAATGTCTTGATTCAAAAATTTTTCCTTGCAAAGGGGAATGGCACCAGTGCCATTCTCCCATGCATTGACTTGAGAAAAAAATTTGGCTTCATAAGGGGAGAACAGACTGGTGCCATTCTTCCTTTGTGAAGATGAAATTTTGACTTGAGACTTTGCCTTGGAAGAATACCACTAGTGCCATGCTCTCTTTGCAAAGCCAAAATTTTATATCAAGGAATTGCAATGGGAGAATGGCATTGGTGCCATTCTCCCTTTGTGAAGCCAAAATTTTGAATCAAGACACTGCATTGTATAACAGACTCCAACATTTTTTTTCTAAACACTTCACCCATAGCACCATAGTGCTCATCATGGATAGACATGAGTTTTGAAACACTCCTACAAGCTCTCACTCGATGCTTTCAGTGACCACTTTTCTTGAATATTCATCCATTGGATGCAATTTCCTCTTATGTAATCTTGAACCCATTGGAGTATCCTTCATGAATGATAATGTTTTCTCTAACTTCTTGATCTCATCCTTCAGAACTGTGTTTTGCATCTATAAGTGAATTGCATTTATAGTGCTCTCTCCCAATTGAGCATCTAATGTTTGAACCTTTGCCTGTAATTCTTGATTTTTCTTCTCTATGCCATCATATGTAGACATTTGAACACTTGTAGCTTGCATACATGATACCAAATGTTGATTCCAAGCCTCCAACATTGCGATCCTTTTGTCTCTTTCATTAAGCAAAGATTGATATTGGTTGTGAAGGCTACTTGCTCCATGACCAATCAACCTTCGATAATATCCTAACAAACCATTCTCACCCTTACATAGAAACTTTATTAAGCTGGTCAATCCATGGAATTGAGGAGTCTAACAAGTTTGTGCATCTACTAGATATATGTTCCCTTCTAACCACAAATCCATATGTGCTTTTCCTTGATTTAGAAGAGCTACTAAATCACTTTCACTTGCTAAGGAGGATTTATTTCTCTTTAAAAATGGTGCATTCTCTACATTTATTTGAAAATGGATATCCACCTTTTTTTTATTCCAAGCGACTTGCATGATTTCATGCATTTTACAAACATGACATGTTTCAGAAAAGTATCAAACCAAGCAAAAATGAAAACCCCAATTTCCCTTTACAAAGCCAAGATTTTGAATCATGACATTGCAATTGGAGAATGGCACTAGTGCCATGCTGTCTTTGTGAAGAAATTTTGAATCTGGACATTGCATGGGGAGAATGGCACCAGTGCCATTCTACCTTTGCAAAGCCAAAGTTTTGAATTGGAAAATTGTAACAAAAGAATAGCAGTGCCATTCTCCCATTGTAATGCTAGAAATTGAAACCATACACTATGTGTGTGTGTGTGTGTTGTGTTCATAAATGTGGTATTCATTTGAAACCATACATTATTTTTATCTTTAGGACATTCCAATGGGAGAATGGCACTAGTGCCATTCTACCTTTATGAAGCAAAATTTTTGAACTAGGACATTGCACTGGTGCCATTGGTGCCATTCTCCCAATGCAATACCCTGATTCATATTTTCACTAGTGCCATTCTCACTCTGTGAAGCCAAAATTTTGAATCTGGGAGAATGGCACTAGTGCCATTGTCCCTTTGCAAAGCCTACATTTTGAATCGATACACTATGATGGGAGAATAGCACTAGTGGTATTATCCCTTTGTGAAGCAAAAATTTTGAATCAGGAAATTGCATCGGGAGAATGGCACTGGTCCTTTTTTTGCAAAGCCAAGATTTGAATTAGGAAATTGCAATGGGAGAATGGCACTTGGCCAAGATTTGAATCAGGAAATTGCAATGGGAGAATGGCACAAGCTTGTCCCTTTGTGAAGCAAAATTTTTGAATCAGGACAATGCATTGGGAGAATGGCACTGGTGCCATTCCCCCCTTGCAAAGCCAAAGTTTTGAATTGGGACATTGCAATGGGAGAATGGTAGTGGAGCAAAATGAAAATTAAATTTATTTTGGCTAGGTTGGTTGAGTTACGTAGATTCTTGGGCTAGTGACATGGAATGATGAGGTGAATAAAACTGAGTATAATATTGGCTAGTGGAGGGCAATAGAATATTGAAAAGGTCCTGACTTTCTTATTTCTTTATTTAAATGGACCAAAGTTTGATGCAGGCCTCCCACTTGCTACCTCAACTCTCCCATCACGTTTTTGAACTGTAACCAAACTGAAAAACCTAGTTTCCCTATTACTGTTGAGAATACTTCCATTTCCATGGCCACTTGTTCATGTATACCAAATTTCTTTTGGCATTGGAACTAGTAACTGTCAATGAGAAGCTATTTTTGCTTAGCATATTGTGCATCTAGATGTCTAGATCGGTGGGTAGTAGTAGTTCATCTACACCAAGTTTGTCTTTTGCATCTATTGTTGCTAATACTACAAATGTTTTATAATATTTGAATCAATTTTGAATGCAATTTTAAAAGTATAATTAAAATAATCAAGGGACATTTTGGGGTCACAAAAGGTCCCCCTAAATCTTTTCTTCCACCTTTTTAATCTATGTCGCTCCTTTTCTTCCACCTATGCACTCCTTTTATTTTAACCTATGCTTGCGATCTGTTACTCTGATGAGCATGATTCCACAAATTTTTTTTTTTAATGTGGAGAAAATTCACGTGCTCGTCAACTAATTCAGTCTGCAACTTAAAATTTTACATTAATTGGACCTTGATCAAGGTAAGCATACTCTAACATAAAAATATGTAACTCAAAATAACTAAGCTAACATGAATAAACTCACACAACTAAAGTAATATCGATCAAGTATTTAACTTATGCTTTTCTTTTATTTAACATATTTCTTTTATTTAGCCTATGCATATCTTTTATTTAACATACTTAACCTATGCATTTCTTTTATTTAACATATCTAATCTATGCATTTCTTTTATTTCTTTCATTTAATTTTTTATTTAACCAATTTATTTCTATTTTACATTTTCCACACTCATTTTCTTCCTTTTTTACATTGTCCTCATGCCTTTTATTTAACCTATTCTCATCTTCCTTTAAAAAAATCCATAGCTTGCGATCTAATGATGAGCATGATTTAAAATGTCCTCCAAAATCACATGCTTGTCAACTGAAAGTCCTAAATTTTCTAATCGTGACTTGTATGGTCACATGGGGGTATATTGTATGCAACTGAAAGTCCTAAATTTTCTAATCGTGACTTGTATGGTCACATGGGGGTATATTATATAAAAACTTTATGGAAGATTTGGAATTCTCTTAGAGACTAAAATTTATATATCTAGTCACAATCCCAAGTTGTTTACATAGATAAAGGGAAGAAAAGGAGCGTCATAGATTAAATAGGTGGAATAGGTTAGATAGGCTATACCTAGGTTGAATAGGTTAGATAGGTCAAGTTAATTTATTTACTTTTTAAAGAAATGCAAAATTTAATGTGCCGACTTTAGAAAGGGGGGGGGAGGGAGGGGGGTCAAGACTCAGGCCCCTACAAGACCTTATAAAAAATGTGGCCCTACAAAGGGGCTACGCCCAAGGCCCACACTCAAGGAGCACAAAACAAGACTAATCTATGCTAGAGCTGGTTAGCCAACATGAACCGCTCTGAGGCCATCGACACACCCTATTACCTCCCCATCGTTTGCTAGCCTATGCCTTTCATGAGTGGTACTTTATTCTTCCCATTAGAAGTGTTCCAAGGATTTTGGATTTTCATCTATTTGTAGAGTATTCTCTCCTATTTCCTCCTATTCCAAAAACCTATCTCTTGGAATATTTAAGCTTTCTATGACTTGAAGCCTCACACTGCGCCCTCAATGGTGAGATCAACCACATACATATGGTAGAGGTTGCTGCTACATGGTAGAGATCAACCACATACATGGTAGGGGTTGCTGCTTCAAATATGTGCCTCTTGCTGAGCAAACAAGTGTCTATTATATAGCCCTTATGGCTGCCTATGGCGGCCCGATCATGGCAGCCCTCCAATCGATCATGTCAACTGACATTGCCAAATTGAGTCACGACCGACTTGGTCCCCCAACATGGGATCCATCTAGCACTTCAAAGCATCCTAAATGGCCCATAATGAACCTAAGAAGACTTGCAAGTGGACCGTCACAATCCAAGATGGAGAACCTCACAAGACCCTAGGTGCTTGTGTTATTCCCAAGGTGGGTGCCAAACTTTCCTAAAAACTCATATCTCATGGCGCCCATGCTCTCTATCACCCAATCAAAACATTGCCACTACCAACACTAACCTTCTTGCATGTGGCGTTTCTTTCTCAAACTCCCTTGCAAAAATGTAAACCTAAATGTCTATCACCATGCTAATGCATGTAATTTACCATTGGAAGCTTATTATATTTTCTAAAAAAAACCCTACTGTTACCCTAGTTACCTTGGAAGCCTGTCGTTGTTGCGGTCTTGAATTTCTGTCGTTGCTTTGAACTTTCTTCTTCTCCTTCTCCGGCGTCTGTCCTCAGACATTTAGCCTTGCAGCCAGCTAAGTCACGCTCAGTCCTCAGACATTCAGCTGAGCCGCTCAGTCACGCTCATTCAGCTGAGCCGCTCAGTCATGCCATCAATTTGCAGACTCCAAGAAGCTACCACAACTGCATTCCTCTGTTTCTTCTATTGTAGTACCAAGAAGCTTCAACTTCGATATTCCACCCTTGTGGACGAATCTTGATTCTCAGCATTGAGCAGTATGCTGGGCCGCTGATGGTCGGCATCAGAGAGAGGTTGAAGGCGGTCAAGATCCTACTCACTGTCCTCAAGGAACTCAAACCTATGTCTGAGTTTGCTACTGCTCATTAGAGATAGCTACTGCTCACTGCGCTGGGCCTTAATTGGAGAAGAAGCAGAAAATCGCCACGAAAAATGAGCTGCTCCAACCAAGATCGACGATCGCCTCCATCACCGTCTCCATTTACTGTAGAGAAGCCGCCCGCGTTCTAAGGTACATCACTCCATCGCCCCCTTCCCCAGGCTGTTTCCCCCTCCTCACTACCCTGCGTGTGGTGGCAATCCTCAATGACAAGACTCCTCATTGATTTCCCTCAATTCTCCAGAGTCCGTGCATTGCGTGCAACTTTCTTTACATTACCGTGGGGCCCAGGCGCCTTGATCTTTCACCAGTCAAAATTCTATTTGCGAGTTGCGTCCACTGCCCATCAAAGAAAATGCTTAAAGCAAGAAATGCAAGGGCCAGCCTTATCTAGATCTTGAATCAAAGGCTCTAATGCTGGTCCCTATTTTGGTAGGCTTTGCACACAGTTTGAGGAGTGCGCATCCGCACTGGCATCAACTGACAAGACATTTTCTGACGCTGCTTTTTGAACACGGACTCTTTAGCAGAAACACGGTTGAAAGAGCTGTCCAATATCTACTTATTGTGAACAGAGCCGAGAGCAGCACAGACGGGTAGATGTAGCATTTCCAAAGGTACGAAACTTTCCTCTCGTCCAAAAGATGGATGTACAGATGCGGGGCAGCGAGTGTATTCGTCACATTCGTCTGAAACTCTGAATCGGCTCTGTTGGTGACTCCTCAAACTACGTTCGATTGAGAGAGGATGCAGAATTGCGAGATTTTTTAAATTTCGTGGCACAACTGCAGCGTGAAGGCAAAGGGAAGAGCACAGTACAAGAACCCTACCCGCTGTAAAAGGTTAGGCACATTCGAATCTCTCTCTCTCAAGGAAAGGCATCAATAGAAAGGGCTTGATTTGGCTGCAATGTAGATTTTGAAATTTAAAATGATAATTTGAAAGTACTAAATAATTAAAATTTTAAAATATAGCTTTTCCTGCCATTGTTCCTTTTTAAATTTTGGATATATAGAGTGGCACTTGTGCCATTCTCTCCAATATTAAATTCAAATTCAAATTAATATTGATATTTTAATTTCAAATTATAGTCCAAATATATAAATTGTGTTTGAAATTGTATTTCAAAACCTAAATTCTAGTTTTCAAATTTTGATTTCAAGTTAAACTTCAATCTCAATCTTGATTTTCATGACTGAATGGCAAATTTAGAGATTGGAATTCAAATTTTAAACATTCTCCAAGACCTCATAAGAAGTCCTTGAGAGTGGGACTAGTGCCATTATCCCTTGAGATAAATAAATTTTGATAATTTGGAAATTTCTAGCTATAAAGTGAAAGACGTGAAACAATAATCAAGATTTCGGAGTAAGATTTGGTACCAGTACCATTCTAAAATTAAAAATTATTTAAAAATATTCTAAAGATTGGCAAAAATGGGAATGCTTTAAGTAAAATATTTATGTCAATCAAAGATACATTGGCACAAGTGCCATGCCTAGAAAATGGCATTGAGAAGCCTAAACTCACATGTGCATTCTTCTATGTTCCATTGGTGGAGAATGGCAGTGGAGCCATCCTATAAAACACCAATGGCGAATGGCAGGGGTGCCAAGCCGGAACCTGGAAAGTATCACTATGAACCCCAAACTTAAATGTAGATTGGCACCTGTGCCATTCTCCTAATGCCAATATGATAATTGGAATGCCTCTACCCTATTGATCACATGACACTGCACAATGCTGGACTTGCAAGAAATGTGAAATTCATCTTTGAAACTCCATTCTCTCAGTAATATCTTATCAATACATAGGGCATAATATAGCCAAAAATGTGAAATTCAGCTTTTAAATGCCATTCTCCCACTGCTATAGTGGCACAAAATGTATATGATAGATTATGGCAAGATACTCATCTTTCAAATGCCACTCTCCAAGTATACAGTAAATTCATCTTTGAAATATATAGGGTAGATTAGGGAAATTCAACTTTCCTCCTATGTAGTGATCATAGTCTCTCATGTGTAGAGATCATATGGCTTTGTGTCAATCTTCATGTCTTTTTGTAGAGAATGCCACCAATGGAGAATAAAAGTGTTGCCAATCTCATACCAAGACTTGAAAAATGGCCCTAGGAATCCTAAACTCACATGTGCATTGGCACTTGTGCCATTATCCTACTTCGAATAAAATCAGTGGAATGCCAATCTACATGTTGATTTTGTGCAGATTGCCACCAGTGGAGAGTGGCAATGATGCCAATCTCATGCTAGAACCTAGAAAATGGCACTTAGAACCCAAACTCACATGTGGATTGGAATCAAACACCATTCTACTATGATCAATGGAATACCCCTCCTAGAATAGTAGGGTAAACATTTGTACAAGTGGAGAATGGTAGTGGTGCTAATCTCTTATTAGGCCCTAAGAAATGGCATTGAGAAGCCTAAACTCACATGTGCAGAGATCATATGGATTTGTGTCAATCTCTATGGAGAATGCCACCAGTGGAGAATGGCAGTGGTGCCAATCTCATACCATGACCTGAAAACATGCACAAGGAATCCTAAACTCACATGTGCATTGGCACTTTTGCCATTATCCTACTGCAGCTAATAAAATTAGTGGAATGTCTAGACTACCACTAGTGGAGAATGGCAATGATGCCAATCTCATGCTGGCAACTACATAATCACACTGAGATCATCAAACTCACATGTGGATTGGAATTGGACACCCCTCTCCTAGAATACCCCTCCAAGAATAGTGGGGTAAACATATGTACAAGTGGAGAATGGCAGTGGTGCCAATCTCTTATTAGGCCCTAGAGAATGGCATTGAGAAGCCTAAATTCACATGTGCATTCTTCTATATAGTGATCACTATCTCTACTATGTAGAGATCATATGGAATTGTGTCAATCTTTGTGGAGAATGCCACCAGTGGAGAATGGCAGTGGTGCCAATCTCATACCATGACCTCGGGGAGGTCACTATGTATAAACCCTCTATATCACGTGCGTTCAAGGCCTATATTTAAAATCCCTTATCTGTAATTTTTTTCATTAATAAAATGTACCCCTTTTCTATACAAATCTGTAAATTTTTTCCAAAACTATTTTAAAAAGTCCCTTATGTATATTTATTTCTGTAAATTTTAGGAATAAAAAATATCCTTCTGTTGAACTCACGTGATAGGGTTACATATGATGAGTGACCCCCCCGAGACCATGACCTGAAAACATGCACAAGAAATCCGAAACTCACATGTGCATTGGCACTTTTGCCATTATCCTACTGCAGCCAATAAAATTAGTGGAATGTCAATCTACACGTTTAGTTTGTCTAGATTACCATTAGTGGAGAATGGCAGTGATGCCAAACTCATGTTGGCACCTACATAATGACACTGAGATCATCAAACTCACATGTGGATTGGAATCGGACACCACTCTCCTATGATCACTGGAATACCCCTCCTAGAATAGTAGGGTAAACATTTGTACAAGTGGAGAATGGCAGAGGTGCCAATCTCTTATTAGGACCTAGAAAATGGCTTTGAGAAGCCTAAACTCACATGTGCATTCTTCTATGTAGTGATCACAGTCTCCGTTGTGTAGAGATCATATGGAATTTTGTCAATCTCTGTGGAGAATGCCACCAGTGGAGAATGGCAGTGGTGCCAATCTCATACCATGACCTGAAAACATGCACAAGGAATCCTAAACTCACATGTGCATTGGCACTTTTTCCATTATCCTACTGCAGCCAATAAAATTACTGGAATATCAATCTATAGGTTTAGTTTATCTAGACTACCACTAGTGGAGAATGGCAATGATGCCAATCTCATGCTGGCCCTAGAATAGTAGGGTAAACATTTGTACAAGTGGAGAATGGCAGTGGTGCCAATCTCTTATTAGGCCCTAAGAAATGGCATTGAGAAGCCTAAACTCACATGTGTAGAGATCATATGGATTTGAGTCAATCTCTGTGGAGAATGCCACCAGTGGAGAATGGCAGTGGTGCCAATCTCATACCATGACCTGAAAACATGCACAAGGAATCCTAAACTCAAATGCATTGGCACTTTTCCCTTTATCCTACTGCACCTAATAAAATTAGTGGAATGTCTAGACTACCACTAGTGGAGAATGGCAGTGATGCCAATCTCATGTTGGAAACTACTTAATCACACTGAGATCATCAAACTCACATGTGGATTGGAATTGGACACCACTCTCCTAGAATACCCCTCCAAGAATAGTGGGGTAATCATTTGTACAAGTGGAGAATGGCAGTGGTACCAATCTCTTATTAGGCCCTACAGAATGGCATTGAGAGGCGTAAATTCACATGTTCATTCTTCTATATAGTGATCACTGTCTCCGCTGTGTAGAGATCATATGGAATTGTGTCAATCTTTGTGGAGAATGCCACCAGTGGAGAATGGCAGTGGTGCCAATCTCATACCATGACCTGAAAACATGCACAAGGAATCCTAAACTCACATGTGCATTGGCACTTTTGCCATTATCCTAGTGTCAATCTACATGTTTAGTTTGTCTAGATTACCACTAGTGGAGAATGGCAGTGATGCCAAACTCTTGCTGGCAGCTACATAATGACACAGAGATCATTAAACTCACATGTGTATTTGAATCGGACACCATTCTCCTATGATCACTGGAATACCCCTCCTAGAATAGTAGGGTAAACATTTGTACAAGTGGAGAATGGAAGTGGTGCCAATCTCTTATTAGGACCTAGAAAATGGCTTTGAGAAGCCTAAAATCACATGTGCATTCTTCTATGTAGTGATCACAGTCTCCGTTATGTAGAGATCATATGGAATTGTGTCAATCTCTGTGGAGAATGGCAATGGTGCCAATCCTCACATGTGCATTGGCACTTTTGCCATTATCCTACTGCAGCCAATAAAATTAGTGGAATGTCAATCTATAGGTTTAGTTTGTCTAGACTACCACTAGTGGAGAATGGCAGTGATGCCAATCTCATGCTGGCAACTACATAATCACACTGAGATCATCAAACTCACATGTGGATTGGAATCGGACACCACTCTCCTAGAATAGTAGGATAAACATTTGTACAAGTGGAGAATGGCAGTGGTGCCAATCTCTTATTAGGCCCTAAGAAATGGCATTGAGAAGCCTAAACTCACATGTGCATTCTTCTATCTAGTGATCACTGTCTCCGTTGTGTAGAGATCAAATGGAATTGTGTCAATCTCTGTGGAGAATGGCACAAGTGGAGAATGGCAGTGGTGCCAATCTCATAGCATGACCTGAAAATATGCACAAGGAAATCTGAACTCACATGTGCATTGGCACTTTTCCCGTTATCCTACTTTTCCCGTTATCCTACTGCATCCAATAAAATTAGTGGAATGTCAATCTATAGGTTTAGTTTGTCTAGACTACCACTAGTTGAGAATGGCAGTGATGCCAATCTCATGCTGGCAACTACATAATGACACTGAGATCATCAAACTCACATGTGGAATGGAATCGGACACCACTCTCCTATGATCACTGGAATACCCCTCCTAGAAAAGTAGGCTAAACATTTGTACAAGTGCAGAATGGCAGTGGTGCCAATCTCTTATTAGGCCCTAAGAAATCGCATTGAGAAGCCTAAACTCACATGTGCATTCTTCTATGTAGTGATCTTAGTCTCGGCTGTGTAGAGATCATATGGAATTGTGTCAATCTCTGGGGAGAATGCCACAAGTGGAGAATGGCAGTGGTGCCAATCTCCTACCATGACCTGAAAACATGCACAAGCAATCCTAAACTCACATGTCACTGGCATTTTTGCCATTATCCTATTGCAGCCAATAAAATTAGTGGAATGTCAATCTATAGGTTTAGTTTGTCTAGACTACCACTAGTTGATAATGGCAGTGATGCCAATCTCATGCTGGCAACTACATAATGACACTGAGATCATCAAACTCACATGTGGAATGAATCGGACACCACTCTCCTATGATTACTGGAATACCCCTCCTAGAATAGTAGGGTAAACATTTGTACAAGTGGAGAATGGCAGTGGTGCCAATCTCTTATTAGGCCCTAAGAAATGGCATTGAGAAGCCTAAACTCACATGTGCATTCTTCTATGTAGTGATCACTTCGCTGTGTAGAGATCATATGGATTTGTGTCAATCTCTGAGGAGAATGCCACCAGTGGAGAATGGCAGTGGTGCCAATCTCATACCATGACCTGAAAACATGCACAAGGAATCCTAAACTCAAATGCATTGGCACTTTGGCATTATCCTACTGCAGCTAATAAAATTAGTGGAATGTCTAGACTACTACTAGTGGAGAATGGCAGTGATGCCAATCTCATGCTGGCAACTACATAATCACACTGAGATCATCAAACTCACATGTGGATTGGAATTGGACACCACTCTCCTAGAATACCCCTCCAAGAATAGTGGGGTAAACATTTGTACAAGTGGAGAATGGCAGTGGTGCCAATCTCTTATTAGGCCCTAGAGAATGGCATTGAGAAGCCTAAATTCACATGTGCATTCTTCTATATAGTGATCACTATCTCTACTGTGTAGAGATCATATGGAATTGTGTCAATCTTTGTGGAGAATGCCACCAGTGGAGAATGGCAGTGGTGCCAATCTCATACCATGACCTGAAAACATGCACAAGAAATCCGAAACTCACATGTGCATTGGCACTTTTGCCATTATCCTACTGCAGCCAATAAAATTAGTGGAATGTCAATCTACACGTTTAGTTTGTCTAGATTACCATTAGTGGAGAATGGCAGTGATGCCAAACTCATGTTGGCACCTACATAATGACATTGAGATCATCAAACTCACATGTGGATTGGAATCGGACACCACTCTCCTATGATCACTGGAATACCCCTCCTAGAATAGTAGGGTAAACATTTGTACAAGTGGAGAATGGCAGTGGTGCCAATCTCTTATTAGGACCTAGAAAATGGCTTTGAGAAGCCTAAACTCACATGTGCATTCTTCTATGTAGTGATCACAGTCTCCGTTGTGTAGAGATCATATGGAATTGTGTATGTAAAATGGCACTAGCACCATCCCAAGAGAAGAATGGCACTAGTGCCATTCTCTCTATGAGTTCAGAGAGAAAGGTTGCACTATTTACATTCTCAATTGACCTTTAGAGAGATTAGCACCAGTGCTATTCCCCAAAAAGACAATGGAATCAGTGAACGGCGATGGATAATGTTCGTACTTTATTGTTATTTATTAGTTTCATATGCTTTTGTGCTTCGACATTGTTGAATACACTCTAAAGAATCAAAATATTTCTATATTCCTCAACTTCCACAGGGACCAATGATGCATGGAAGGATATGGAGACATCAAATGTAGAGGACAACATACCACCCAAAATGGGGACTATCAATTACGCGATGGATACAGGAGGTATAGAAGAAAACATAACCTCAAAAATGGAGAAAATTGCAAGGAATATCATGAATCCTATACTTTTAGAAGAGAACATGGATGAACGTACTGTCTCAACATTGGGGACAAGACTAGATAATCTTATTGTTATTGCAAACATGTATGAAAACATAGCACCTGACAATTTGGACGAGTCAGAAAAGCCAGCAACTTCAAGGAGAATTTGGATCTATATCCACATACAATTTCTTTGGATATGCCACGAATAATAATCATATTAGACTTGAATGGCTTGTTATTAAGTTGCTACCTATTCAAGTCTCCAATACATCCGTCTATTATGCATGGCAAAAATAGTTATATGGTTGTTCATCCTGGGTGCATAAAATTTCTTAAAATCTTGGTACAAAGATTTAATATAGGTATCTGGTCAACTGCGATGGAGTATAACGTACTTGATATGGTAGGAAAGCTGCAAAATTATGCAAATGAGAGCCTCCCTTTCTTTGTTATATGGTCTCAGCAAGGATGCTACACTTACAGTAAGACGAGGATAAATAGGCCTGACAAGGTTGGTGTTGGGGCAATGTTCAAACCCTTAGCAAAAATCTCAAAGGCATTTGGATGTGATGCTAGAAGGACAATCCTTGTTGATGACTCCCCATACAAGGCCTGCATTAGCCCTCCATCAAATTGCATATTTCCTTCAACGTTTAATGTACAAGACAAGGATGATAATATTCTATTGAGAGAGTTGATGCCGTACTTACTACAACTCGATGAAACTAAAGATGTGCGTAGCATGATTGAGACAAATCGGTATGGAAAATTACTTGTGATGGAGGGGCATAAGGATTTCAACCTTGTCCATAAAGTAATTGATGAATGGAGGGAGGAAAATCATGCATGGTCAAGAATGGAATATAAAACAAGAAATCTTCCTCTTGCAGATCAACTAAGAGAGAGGGCTATAGGTGGTAATATAGAACCAAAGGGTGTACACCCTAGGGCAACCCATGGTGGTGATGGCCAGGTGCCTAAACTCAATGCATCCCAAATAAGACTTTTAAGGAATGCTCTGCAACTCTCTAGCATGAATGCTATGCAAGTTTCTCAATTAGCTATAGACCTAGGGTACAAAGGTCGCTATATCAAGAAATACATTGCTAAGGGCTACATAAACCGACTACAGAATGCGTATTTTCCATGAAGGTACATATGTCAAAGTGTTTTTTGATTTCAAGTCTATATAACTATTGTTGCAGCTAATTGAATTTGTCTTTTGTGATGTAGATAGATATACGTTCAAATCAAGCTTGAGTAGGTACATACCAGAGCGAGATCCATTTGGACCACCAAAGTTACATGTCCCTATCAACGAAGTGTTCTGGATAAAAAATGTGGCTTTCGAGGTGCATGAGTCAACCATTACAGGTGCTGGCTTGGGCTTGTTTGTGCATGACTCCATCAAGAGAGGGACTACTATTCTCCATTATGGAGGTGACAAGTACTCCTACAGAGACTAGAAGGAATTATGTAGAGTTCATCCAAGGCTAAAGAAGTACTCTATCCAAGAGGACCCTACTGTCCCTATGAAGGATATGGTGCATATTGTTGGTGATGTTCAATATGGCAATGTGGCAGGATTTATTAATAGCAATAGAAATACCAATGTAAAGCCAAACGTTTGTTATGTATCTTCCCCTAATGTTCCACCTTGGTATGACCCCATGATGAACATAGATATTACAGAATATGGTCACATTTGTATTGAATCCATAGATGATATACATGTAGGAGAGGAGCTATTTGTAGACTATGAGTTTTGAATAACAACATTGTATTTCTTTATACAATCATTACTTATGGGAATTACTACTTTCTTGCCAGCTATGTAAATTGGTGCGTAATTGTTGTGTGTGAATAATATGCAAACATGTTCATAACTACATTCATAATGTATTTTGAAGGAGTGTCTCTCGTGCCATTCTTTCCGGTGCCACTCTCTTTGGGGCTAGAAATTGAGAGTTTCTTTGGAATCATAATTTATTTCAGGGATTTCAATGGTGCATCAACAAGTTGTTATGTTTTCATCCTAAAGTGTACTTTTTTACTTTGCAATGAGTAATCACCATGACATGTAAAGTTATCCTTTTACAATAATGCTAGTCAGTCTAAACATTGAAAGTGCACAATAAATGATTGTCATTACCACCTAAATTACATCAAATGCTTGTCATTGCCCATTGATTTTCCATCAACTACATATCTTGCATTCATTCTCCTCTAAAAACACTTGGTCAAGTTAAAGAGCCTGTGCGTTTTCATTGCAATACTCATGGTTATTAACTACACTCTACATTTTTTAAACGGTGTTTTGGAGATTTTTAAATGAGAATGCTCACAACAAAGCGAGTCTCAATATCAATGGAAATTCCAGAGAGCTATTATGAAGGTGTTTTTGAACATCACTATGGCTCACGAGATGAGTCTAACTCAAATGGGTTTCAAAGTTTATTATTTTGTTGATGATAACGTAGTTTAGACACTGATATTCTATTTATTATTTGAGAATGTAGTTGATATTTCACACTTCATGAATGGCTATCTAGTCTATTTTCACATATTTTTCTCGTTTTTTCATTGAGGGGAGCTACAATTTCTTCCAAAACTGCCATTCTGGGAATTGTGTTTTTCCCGAATTATCTAATACGGTCTTTTTTTTCCTTTTCTATCTTTTTGCATCTCTTCTATTTCTCTTTTTTGCTTTTTTTCCTTTCTGCTTTGGCGCTTTTTCATCTTTCTGCTTTTCTACCTTTCCTGTTTTCCATCTTTCTCCTTTTCCACCTTTCTGCTTTTTTACTTTTCCGCTTTTTTGCCTTTCCTCTTTTTTGTCTTTTCCTCTTTTTCATCTTTCCACTTTTTTGCTTTTAGGCACTTTTTCGTGTTTCTGCAACTCTAGTTTTTTGCATTTTCGTATTTTCACTTTTCCACCTTTTCTCTCATTCCACCTTCCATCTCTTTTTGCTTTCTGTATTTTCATCATTCCTCTCTTTCTTTAAGAAAGTATTTATTTATTCGTTTTATTTTTCTTTCGCATGTAAGTAATTGGGGTTTTTTTGCTTCTTATTTGGTTGTATTGTTTGTGTTTGTGTCTACTATTTGTCCAATCCAGTTAAATTAGCCACGTCGTCACGTCACACATCTAGAGAGAAGACTCCTTACGATCAGCAGACTCCTCATAGGAAGAGAGAGCATGGAGTCTATAGTCCAGAGGACTTTGATTCCACTTAGCCGACTCCTCAGCCGACTACCCTTGAGTAGATTCCTTTGCTAGGATCGCATGGCTTTGTGATTCCTTAGGAGTTTGTCATATCCATGAGCCCCGCAGAGCTAGACAGATACTTCTCTCTTATCTCCTCTCAAAGGAACTCCAATGTTCCCTCTCCTGCACCGTTTGGGGGTAGATTGATGCCATCGACGGCTCTTTCTACTAAACAAACGTCCCCTATGATAGCTTTCAAGGGATCATCACCCAGAGGTCGGCATCATAAATCTAGCAAGAGTAGGAAGGGTCATGGTTGCTATGGTGGCACGACAGATGTAGACGAGTTTGCACACTCCCAGTGCTCCCAATCCCCCCCTCTTCATGAGACGTAGCTCCAGTCTGGTCCCTTGTCCACCCCTCTCATAGGCCGCACCACCCTTTGCATCCCTTGCTGTGGTATCCCTCAATCCATCCCTCGACCTAGCTCCACCACTACTCCCACCACTTTGTGCTCTACCTTCGCTACTCCCTTCAACACACATCCTTCGGACTATATTTTGCCTGAGGACCTCTACTACCTCGTGAATGACCTTCATGAAGTTGTAGAGATCACCAAGGGATGAAGGTCATGAATTATGAGGAGGTTGATGAGCACACACTTTGCTAAGGATATCTAGAAACCTTGGCATGAGAAGGACGAGAGAGATAAGAAAGCCATCTTAGAATCCCTAATTTGACAATTTTCTAACCCTCCCGTGTATGAGTATGAGTGGAATTGCATGCTTAGGTGCATGGGAGAGATCCTAAAGCATCGTAGTAGATACAAGTTGAGAGAATCTATGAGGTTAAGTAGGAACAAGCCAGGGTGGGCAGATGCAAAGATTGGAAGAAAGCAAAGAAGGAGCTCAAGGACAATCTAGATGGGTGGGTGACTCAGCAAAGGGGGTGAAGCGAATGCGGTAGATCATAGGTGTTTTGCACCTTGGGAGCGGTGGAATGATCACCAACTATGCATGGGTGGTAAGTATATATTTATCTTCTACTGCATATCTAATATGTTCAGTCATTCAAATGTTTCATCATTCATATCTAACTCCTTGAATTTGGATCCATAGGAATCTATGATTAGTAAGCCTCCAATTGATGACGAGTACAAAAGGGCAGACAAGATTCGAGCCAAGCCTTGGTTTAGGGAGATGGATCAAGCATGGCATGAAATTGAATGGAAGAAGGTAGAAAAGCATCATGTGCGTATACTCTAATCCTCATTGTTGTCATTTGAGTACCATCATTGTCTTACAATCGATGCTCTTATCTTATTTTATAACCTGTTTTGTCCTTAGGGAGGCAACTTCGACACATCCGGAGATGTAGATTTGGAGAATAGATCTCAAGCACAATAGGAGAGACTCCCAGGACTGGAGGAGGGCGAGGGAGAAGGCCTATGCAAAGTGCCCACCACAGTAGTAGGCGAAGAGGGCGAGGAGAGTAGTAGTAGTGGTAGTATAGGACATTTTTTCATTTTGTATTTTGCCATTTTTGCCTTTTTTTAGTGCAAGACTTTGACAAATTTGCCATTTTGAACTTTGGCACTTTTGCCATTTTGCAGTGCAAATCATTTTGTAGCCCTGTTTTGTAACATTGTAGCATGCTTTTGATGTATCATCTCCTTTTGTAACATGTTATACTACCATTTAATGGGGCTGAAACAAGCCCCATCCTATCCCACAAAAAAATATTTAATATTCTATAAAAGAGTTTGTATATACTGACGGTTCTAGTGTCAACTGATACCAATGCTAATACCAACACTAGAAAGACTCACTTAATGACACTGACACCAGCACGTATACCAACTCATCTATTGCGATTCGCACACTAACGGACACTCCGACCCTTTCGACTTAATTTTTAAAAAATTCTTTGTATTAGCATTGTTGTCTGTGTCGAAAAGTGGCCCATATCTTGTAGTGATTAAATTGAGAGAGAGAGAGAGAGAGAGAGAGAGAGAGAGAGAGAGAGAGAGAGAGAGAGAGAGAGAGAGAGAGAGAGAGAGAGACGTGATCTCAATCATGGGCAAACATATGGCAAACATATAACTAAATGTTGTACTCTTTTGTCAATTCTAAAGACTGTTAAAGAAAGGAGGGAAGTATAAGCCAAGGTAATACTCCCTCAATTTTCCTGCAATCTCTCTTTTCTTTATTCTCATTTGTACATGATAGTTTTCTTGAATCATCTTTACCATGCACATAATAAAATACAAAGAAACATTTTAAGATATAAGTCTTTAATAAGAAGAAACAATATTGGAAGTTGTGAAATTATTTAATATATTATAATCCACCTTTATCACATACATACATTTATCTTTGTTTATTTCTTTCGCTCTTCTCAGTCACACATTAACCCAACTCATCCTTAATTAAAATGAGTCACTCCCATTTAATTGTTGTAGTCAAACCAAAGACCAAATACCCAAATGATTAATTGTGATCTTCAAAAGAAAACAAATACTTTTGCCTTTCAGATTAGCCTTATCCATCTTACAAACCAAAGGTTATACACTAAATGAGGATTTTTGGCCTACCCTTAGTGTATGTCTTAGTGAAGATTTGACTCGAGAAACACAAAATATTTTTAGTTGCTTTCGTGTGGTTGTCATGCATCTAAAATTTGCATAAGTTCACGTGTGACTCTCAAGTGTTTTCCCTTTTGGTGTGGCCTTTGATTTTGCTGGTTGTATCTTCCTTTGCCTTGATTTTGCCTCTCTCCCTTCATGCTCTTCCTACCTTTGTGCATGATTGGAGCATGTATTGTTGCAGTTGCTTCTCCCTTGATTTTGCATGGACACGAATAATCATATGGGCAGTGATGGGTACTCGCGGAAGTATAACACCTCATTGAAAAACATTACCTTATCAATAAAATCTCTCATGATGAAAAACAAAATCATTTGGAGAAATGCTATAATCATCCCAATCAAAACACCAAATACGTTGGTTGTTAATGGCATTGGAATCCCATAGGATTTGTAGGTTTGCACAAACTATTCCATTGCTTGTATCATCAAATAGATTTATGTCTCAACATTCCATATATTGCTAAGTTTTCATTGTATAAGCATCAGTCGATTGCCTGAGACGTCCTCCTATTTACGATTTAAAGAAGTGATGGATCATCATACAAGCCATGGATTGTCACCCTCTAAGACTGGCAAACTTGGCAACCATCATAAGCGTGGATAGGGTGACTTGTGTCGACAACGAGATGAAGGTTGAGAAGGAATTACTCAAATCACTCAAGCTAGAAGAGCAGATTAGCTCCCTGCAACCTATTATTTTGGGAAAATACTACCTTAGAATAGTGGCCATGTCTATGCTCATGGCAATGAATGTCCACTCCTAGCTCTCAAATTGTTGTGCACTCAAGCAAGGTCTTAACATGCTAGAGACAATCCTCAAGACATGGTATGAGGTTACTCATGGTAGTTTGTGATTGGTTGCATCATGGATGAATTATTTAGAAGATAGAGATTGCATCCAATTCCATAGTACAGATGTTGCAGGAAAACCCATTTATAAAAGTGCCTGGACCATGTATGATCTCCAAATCTTCTTCTTAAAAGAGAAGAAGATCAACACAAGGTTTGTTCCTCATGAGGAGAGCACCCTGCTCCAAATGTGGCAAGGTTGATATACGCAATAGAGCTGTGTATATGATTCCTTTTTTTATCCAAGAAGGAGGAGGTATAGGTGCAACATTTCAAGGATGAGGTTGGGGTGGTATGCAAAATTGACGTTACATGCTTATAGTCCTTCTTCCCTCCATTTGAGAATTATGTGGCCAATCCTTTATTTTCTACAATAGGCTAGGTTGAATAAGGACTTAAGCAACATTTTCTGGAGATGACAGAAAACCAAGTATTCCCCTCCTTTTTCCCCTTGGTAGGCCTAATGAATGTCAGTCATTTTGTTTTATGTAAGACAACTCATAAATCATTTAAAATATTGATCAAAACAAATTTGTGACTTAAAAATGTTCAAAAATACATAAAATAAACAACATTTACTTTTTATGCCCTCCCATTCTACGCGACCATTCACAAGCTATATCCAAAACCATGTCTTTTAAAAAGAGCATTTACTCATAAACCCCCATTTTGTGTAAGATAACCCTTTTGTGATTTAGTTTCCTTCAAGGTATAAAAAATAATTAGTCTAAATACATTTAATTCTGACTGATACCATCATTAGGGAAAAAGGGAACTCATTTTGGGGCCCTGTAAGAAATTCACTATTTTTTGATTTATTTCTCTCCTAAAAGACCTCAAAAATAGTAAAATACGAAAACGTGGCTCAGAACTGTCAGTAAGGACTACAGAACTGTCAATTCAAAAAGGAATAAGATAATCTTTTGTCTGACTAACACGATTTTGCATTAAATATCTCCTTAGATTTTTTTTTGTTTACCAAAGATTCCGCATCTCTTTTGCTGACGTGTGTAGGCCTTTCATAAAGAATCCATCACTGAACTTGGTGATTGCAAGTTTTCAAAATATTCACATGGATACCACCACACTTCCACGATTCATGTTACAAAATGATTATCAGATTGAAAAACAAACTTCGCAACTTCAGAAGCACAAAAAATGGCCGATACTAGTGAGTCACTATCTCAGAAGAAGCGATTACACCATCTTCACATCGACTTAGAAGAACAATATGCTCCAGCACAAAAAAGACGAAAGGATACGGTGCTGAATGCTCAACAGTGGGAAAATATGAGAAGAGAAGGGCTTCAACATATTGACTTATGGTGCGATGGAAGCATATATCCAAAATGTCAAGTAAAAAACTCTACACCTCCATTTGTCAATCCCACCACATTACTGAGGTTTGCCTGCGATGGACAAAATGGACTTCTTGGTTATATTTCAGCGCAGTCTGCATTTGCGAAAATGTAATAAATGATGTACCTACAAGAAAAGGGGGCCAAGATGCAGGAGATAGCCATTCGTGCAAAATTGGAGCAGCAGTTGCAGAATGAAATTGAGGAGCATTCAAAGAGTAAAAAAGAGTTGACAAGAGCGAGAAAGAAGAGAACCGTGCTTGGAGACAGACTACATAGCAGGAAGATTAAAAACATTGCAAATTTGAAGGTTGGGATTGGTGGATGCAAGCGACGAATTCAGGAAGCAAGGTTAGATTGAAATTTATCATTTTGTATACTCAAAAAGGCTCTCTTCCAAACTATATCTATTTCGTCGATTGTCGCAAAACAAGAATGGAGGTGCTGAATGATATAGGCATATTGTGTTGTTACTACAGGAAATTATTGGAGCCTGCAAAAGAAAATATGGACCCGAACCTTCTTCCTGTTAAACAAATGAAAGGATTGCTTTCTTGCGGTGTAGCAAAAGGTTTGATTGAGGAAAAAAAATACAAAACAGTCAAATGCAATGTTGTAGAGGACTTTGTATCCAATAATCAAGTTGATGGCACTATAATCCAAGAGGCTCTTGATGTTAGTGGAGTTAGCAGGAAGGGATATAGTTCGATTTTCCATGCGATATCCTCAAGTTTGAAAGATCAAAGGATTAAACGAGTTTTACTGCCAAATCCTGCAACCGTGTGGAGGATAAGAGGTCATTTGAATGAAAGTATAGATGAATTTATTGGGCAATATATCCATATTGAAGAAATATTTCATGGTGTTAAAGGAATCACTGTGTATGGTCCTTGGAACAATATATTTGTAGATCTACAACAACTAAAAAAAAAAAGGTCGAGTTTTATGGAATAACATTTGAGGAGTGCAAAGGCATTTTGAAATTTGTTATCAAACTGGATGAGTGTGAGGTTGTAAAGGAAAAGAAAATGGAAAGAGTTACTATTACATTGATGAATGGAGCAATTGATACATCATTGACTGAAGCGAGTTCGAAGTATTTTAGTTCTTGGACTGTGTGGCCTAATGCAATCATGGGTGGCTCTCGAAACCTTATGAGCTGGTGTTTTCCATAGCCCTCCAGACATTTGGGCTCCTTAACACCACATGCTAATGCATAAGAAGTGTAAGACAAAAAGTAAGCGGCCCTAGAGGCCTACTTATTCACATAGTCTCCAAATATATCTATGGCAGACAACCTCTCTATCAAAATGATCTTTTCCTTTTGAAATGAAAGAACATGTCCACCTAAAGCCCTGGACAAACATTTTAAGAAGTAAACAATGGCTTCTCCATTGTTGCTCAACTGCCTATGCTAAATCAAGATCTTAGCACTGCCTAGATCATGAATATAATGAGCTAGGCCTGACATTTTGCGAAACCCAACCGGCCTGCTTCCACTTGATCTCTAGAGGAATGTGTCATCCTCAATTTGTAGCTGCCACATATCAAAAGATTGGAGTGAGACAATACACAACCTACAAAAACAAAGTTAAGCAGAAGTCAAAGTATTTGATTTGAAGTACCTTCTCATTTTCATCAGCAACAAGCAGTTCATCTTTCCAAAGATTTATCCCTCTCCCCTCTTGTCCAGCCTCTTCTTTAGGCTTTTCTGTGTATAGTGCTGAGAGATTCATAGCTTCTTGTGTGAGCTGGAAGGCAGCTTCATCTGGCTCTTGGAACTTTTCAGCCTCTTTGAAACAAAATGTAAGGGCCTCTACAGGATCAAAAATTGTTTCCAAAGCCAGTAGTGTGAATGGTCATCCTCTATGCCAACCTCCTTGTCAAGCCTTGAAGCCTGGGCAATAAGGGAAATGGCATAGTCCTCCCTCAAATTGAACATACACTCTATATCATGGAGGAAAACATAATGTTTTCCACCAATCAAGACACCTGGAAGCATGGGCACTGCATAGTTGCTGCTCTGAACATCAAAATCTTCAACTGGCTCTGCTCCCCTCAGAGTTTTTGTCCTCAGTTGAACAAGGTCAAGAGTAGCCACTTGTAGCCCCTCATCCTGAAGGTTGATATCTTCTTCTTGCTCTGCCATTTCTGTGACCAAAGAAACATCCTCCTTTTCCTCTACTTCAGATGTGTCTTCTTCTTTAATCTCCTGCCCTTGTTCATCTAAAGACTCCTAACTGAAGACAATGTACATAAGAAATGCCATGGTTTCCTCAAGCACTCTGCACTTTCTAGTGTGTAAAGTATAGTTGAATTTATATTGATCAGGCAGGCTATCAAATCTTCTGTTCACATGGTACCTCAACCTGTCATTGGAGACAATATGATTTATATGCACAAAAGCCTTTTCTCCTTCGACAATTCTTCCTGCCTCTGTCAGTTCTTTGAAGGTATCCCAATAGTCTGAAAGAAAATCTTTGTGATGCTCCAGTACAGAGCTCATTGTGAACTCCATGTTGAAAATACTGTGGTATATATGGAAGTTACTCTGAGCCTTGCATTTGTGAAGAAACTTAAATAGGAGCAAATCTGGAGACTTGTCCTCTTCTGGTTCCATTTGTTTTTTGATGGAAGAATCAGCACTCTGCTCCAGTCTCTTCTTTTTTGTGCCTGTTCAAAAACTTATATACTATGAATTCTATATGCTGACATATGCAATCAGTGAATGCATTAGATATCACCAGATAATTCCTTCATGACATCTCATGACTCACCTGGTGATTGCTGTGGTCTAATAATAATAGCAAAAAAGTCCAGCTTCCTCTTGAAAGGTGGGGCCTGGGAGCCAGCTGTTCCAAAGCAAAAACATTTCTCATCATCAAGGAAGATTTCCACAGGGCTAAAGATAGAAAATTAATGAGGTAGAAGTGAGAACCAAATCAGACACAGGAATTTGCAGCAAAACGCGATGGGAGACCATTTGGAAAATATAAAGAAGTCTCCTCGCATTTTGTTGCAAATTCTCCAGTTCTGTTCATGTGCATGTCGTCAAATCAAACACTAGGTTCATCTCAGTGATTCTTGGACACTATGATCTCATATGCAAGAGAAATGCTGGAGCTGAGTGACTCATATTAGGAAAAAAGGGAGCTCATTTTGGGGCCCTATAAGAAATTCACTATTTTCTCTTTTCTCTCTCTACAAAAGCAAGAAAATATGGATACTTGCGTGAGAAATGTCAGTGTGAAAAGGAATAAATATATTCTTTCACATGCTTTACATTCAATGTTCATAAAAGAGCAACACTTTTCTGTGCAGAATTTGGTGATTCTGACATCACGCAGACGCGTCCGGAACCGCCCAAAACCCCAAAAACGGCACTGGAAACGCTGGAATCGGACATCCGGAGGCCCGAAAACGGCCAAAAAAGGCCCAAAAGTGAGATTTGTAGCAAAACGCGATTTGGCACCTTTTGAGATTGGCCAGGCCCGGAAACGGCCAAAAAAGGCCCAAAAGTGAGATTTGTAGCAAAACGCGATTTGGCACCTTTTGAGATTGAGCAAAACGCGATTTGGCACCTTTTGAGATTGGCCAATCTCAAAAGGTGCCAAATCGCGTTTTGCTACAAATCTCACTTTTGGGCCTTTTTTGGCCGTTTCCGGGCCTCCGGATGTCCGATTCCAGCGTTTCCAGTGCCGTTTTTGGGGTTTTGGGCAGTTTCGGACGCGTCTGCGGTGTGAGAATCACCAAATTCTGCACAAAAAATAAATTTTTAAAAGATTCAAATTAGATCACCTCATTAATGTGACATGCTTCTACGAACATATAGTACTATTTCTTTTTCTTATTTTCATCTTCTTTTGTTGAATTTTCAACGTTACGTTGGCCCACTCCTGATTGGTTGAGAGCCTATTTTTTCTCTCTTTTCATGAGGAATGTGTCAACAACAGGAATTTGCATCAAAATGTGATATGGGCTATTTAGAGATTTATAAACCACTCTCCCCGCATTTTATTGCAAATTCTCCAGTTCTGTTCATGTGCATGTCAAATCAAACACTAGGTTCATCTCAGTGATTCCTGGACACTATGATCTCATATGCAAGAGAAATGTTGGAGCTGAGTGAAACTTTTCATGAGGAATGTGTCAACAACAGGAATTTGTAGCAAAACGTGATATGGGCTATTTAGAGATTTATAAACCACTCTCCTCGCATTTTGTTGCAAATTTCTAGTTTCTATTCATATCCATCTCCAATCAAATTCCTGGGTGATTTACCACATTCTTGGACAGTATAAATTGAAAATGTAATAAGAAGGGTGGAGCTGAGTGAAGACATTTGGACATAAAAAACCCAATGGATGGAAGAAATATATGTTAAAAAACATTGAAACCAATCTAGAATTCTGACCTTTTTTTTTCTTTTCCATGCTGTTGGAGTTGCACTGGTAAATCTCCTGCTCTTTCACTAGCTTGAACTCTGCACTCTAGGTAACCTGGACATCTGGCAGTGGTAGTACACAACAAGACAAAGCACCCATATATGTGTGCACAGACGCGTTTCATGAACTAAAATAAAAACTTACGGGCGCGTCTATTTGTGCGTCTATTTACGCGTCTGGAGACCCGCTTCTAATTGTGTGTCTATATATCAGACTTACGTGCATATAGACGTGCACAAAGACGTGTAGATAGACGCGCTTATAAACGCTTTTATAGACGCGTGTATAGATGCAAAACGAACAGACAGATGCGAATATAAATGTGTTTTTAAACGCACTGATAGATGCACCTTTTTTTTTTAAAAAAATTTTATAGAATAGTGTGTATGATGTTGTGTATGCTATATAGTTACAAGAATCCCATATCCACATTCTGTAATTCAATTCTTACAGCCAACCGCATTTTAATTACAATTCCAAATAAAATATTACAACTCCAAATCGCAATAAAATTGAAAGCTCAAAAAAGTGCTTGTATATACATATAGCACGAAGCTAAGCCACGTCATCTGGCTTCAAGTACAAAAAATAAGGAAGCTAAGCCATGTCATGTGGCTTCAAGTACAAAAAATAAGAGGAGTATATATACAAGAGGCATGAAGCCAAGCCAATGGCTTTAAGTACAAAAAAGAGTAGCTAGCATTACTTATACGACTAATCTATGTTCTCTAGGTCCTCGCTCCCTTCCACACTCCCTTCTGCACCTCCTTCCTCCTCTTCCTCATCGTCTTGTGCACGGGCCTGTAAACAAGGGACAACATATATCAATGTATGAAAAATCAAATCTTTACTTATAATTTTGGCATTATTTAATTACTTTCAAATACCTGGGGAGCTTGTCCAATAGCTCGGGTATACTGCTCCTCAGTAATCAACCCGTCATCATAGAAGTGCCTCCATGTATCTCCTCTGTGATGGTGGCGGTGGTAGGCTGTCTCCATTGGAGTAGGGTATCTGCCCACGATCTCAAGCTGCATGACCGCGATACACTTTGTGGAGGGATTAGTACAAAGAAACAACCAACCTCCTAATAAACTACAGAAGCAATATAATTTGAGATCGATACTTACAAATTGGGCCTCCCATGATTCAACACCCCCTGCTCCAAAATGCACGCTCCCATATTCATCCATCTGGATCCTCCGTGCCTCCACATGTTGCAGACTGGGCTCCTCCCTCACTGACTTCATTGCCTTCTTCCACTCACGGTTGTGAGCGGTGTGGGACGGGCCCCTTGGAGGTTGACCTGCCTCAAGTCTGGCAAGCTCCGCTAGTGCCTGCCTCTTAAGGGAAGATCTTTTATTGCTAAGTATCGTAACAATCTTTGACTTCCCCCATTTATCTGTGAACTGGCGATTGGGGGGGTTAGGATACCTAAAGCAAACAGTAGCGAGGGTCTCATCAGCCAACCTCTTTGGGTGGTCTTTATAGTGGATAAAGCAATCTCTGTAATTGTTAGCAATTACAGAGCGCATGAAGGCCATGATGTCCTTCCCCCGTGCATCCATCAAGATGCCTCCTGTCTGAGTGATGTCATAATAAATCGTACCATCACCTAGAGGCACGTCTAAATCACCCGAATCATCCTCCTCCTCACCGCCACATGGCCCAAAGCACTGTGCCATGCATCCACCACTGCTCTCCCTGCTACTACGCCTGCTACCCTGTCGTGTCGAGCTCGTACACTGGCCACTCGTAGCTGGGGACTGCACGGGACTACGCTGACCACTCGTAGCTGGAGAACCGAGTCTCGACTGCTGGGGAGTACGTCAACGGCTCGTCGAGACAGAAGGACCTCCTGACGGCATGGGGGAAGGGGCATAAGACGGGATGGCAGAAGGGACATAAGACGGCATGGGGGAAGGGGCATAAGATGGTACGGGGGAAGGGGCATAAGACGGGGCATAAGACGGCTGTGCGGACTCCGCTGGGGTGATCTCAGGTGGTGTGGGGTGGCTTGGAGTCTGTAGTGCTGACTCCTGGGGAGTGTTAAGGGTACCCGTCATGTACCCGTATAACTCCGCAGGACTAGGAGGGTGCCCTAAAATGTTATATAAATCCTTCCATATCGATTCCCACGGATCAGGTGAGCTAGAAGCACTTCCTCCCCACATGTTGAACTGGAAAAAAGGAAACAAATCTATTACTTTGGGAGCTGAGAAGAAAGGGGAAAAAAAAAGAGGTTGTGTCAGAGTGCGTCTATAGACCCGTCTGATCTGCGCGTCTATAGACGTGTCTAACAGAGCGTTTAACAATTCAAGTAAAACCGCTTTTAACAGTCCGTCCAGCAATCCATCTAACAGTGCGTTTACAAGCGCGTCTAACAACGCGTCTAATAGTCCGTCTAAACATCCGTCTAACAGTGCATTTAAAAGCGCGTCTAATAGTGCGTTTAAAACTCCATTTAATAAGGCGTCTGTGTGAGCGTCTACATACGTATCTGTGTGTGTCTGTAACAAGCCAGACATGCAGATAGACGCACATTTAGACGCGCCCTCAGATGCCTCTATACACGCGCTCCGATAGGCGAGAATACTAAAAAGTCGAAAAGGACGTTTTGCCCGACAAAAGAACATGTCGCTCATACCTAGATGCTGCGTTTCGTGGATGCGAGAAAGTACAAAACTGGAAAGAGCAAGCAAGAACAACTTCAAAAGGACTTACTTGGAAAAAGGTATGGAAGGATCTTTCTTTTCCAAACTTGTTTCTTCTCCTTGTTCGTACTCCTCCTCTTCTTTAGGCTTGGAAGCAAGTGTAGGTACGGTCCCTTTCTCTTGAGTGAAAGCTTGGAACTGTGTATGGGAGGCTCTCTCTTAAGCTTCAAATCTATAGAACTGCTAATAAAGAAAAAAGAAAGCCGCTCATGAAGTTTAAGTAGTGTAAAGAAAAGCAAAGCGAGCGGCGCACCAAAAAGCAGGTTTAAAAGTCGCATCTATAGTCGCGTCTATTAGCACGTCTATAGTCGCGTCTGAATACACAGAGTAGATGCATCTATAGTCGTGTCTATTAGCACGTCTACGGGCGCGTTTAAATACACAGAGTAGACGCGCGTTTAGACGCGCAGTTAGACGCGACATTAGACGCGATGATAGACGTTGCGATAGACGCAACACAAAGTTTAAGTTAAGCATTTGAAGAAGAGCAAATTTGGTGGGTTGTTTGTTTGTAGGATGTCTCCATCTTCAACAAGCAGCTCCAGTGAGGATGAATCCCTCCGTATCCACCATCGCGAAATGTGGTTGGAGCAAAAAATCAAATGTCTATGTGATCGATGTCGAGGAAACATGTATCGTGCACGCAGGATTACGCTCAATCATATCTCAAAGTATGGAGAATGGGATGTGACCGTAAACAGGTTGACTGAGATACCTATGGGTGTTCATATGTTTGAGTTATGATCTCGTTTTAATTTGATACAGGTGCAGTGCCACACCCGCACATGTTACCCTATGCCCGTTGTGAGGAGGCGAAGCGTCGGCGATATGAGGTGGGATCTTCAGGAGGGACCGTTACGGATGCATGGAGTGATGGTGATAGTAGCCCTCCACCATTACCTCATGAAGCCGTGGAGGAGGAGGTGTTTGATGATATGGTGCGGGATTTATATGTCCATCAAGGGAGGGATAATAGCATGGAGCAAGATGATCTTTTTACCGCAGCATCGACTCCATTGTTTGAGGGGTGCACATTCTCTGTTCTACGTGCCTCCCTTGAGTTACTAAACTTGCAAACCATCTATGGATGGAGCAATGCAAGTTTGAATGCATTACTCAAGTAAGCTTTAAAGTCGATTTTGCAAACATGGTGAATTATGCTAGTGGGTCAATTACTCGAATGCTTTTCCTCATTTATGGTCTTCACGTGCAGGCTATTGTGTAAAATGCTTCCAAGGGAGAATAAATTACCGACCTCAAGAGATATGGCAAGGCAACATGTGACCTCTCTTGGAGGATTAGATTACAAGCGCCTATAATTTCTCTACTAGAGCAACGCCTATAGACGCGCCCGCTATTTTGCGCATCTACCAAGCGCGTCTATAGTTGCTTTGTGTTATTGTGGTAGTCTTCAGGCAGGTTGCAATCTGGATGGAGTGTGCTGGGTAGGAAAGGATCAGAGAGAAGGAAATGGAAGATGCGAGGGTCATGGCAGGGATGAAAGATTGGGAGGCAGGGGAGGGAAGAGTGGTTGTGGAATTGATTATGAAATCATGAATGGCACAAGTTCCAAGGCATAAAGTGTACCTTTCACATGTGCCAAATTTCAAACTCCAAGAGATCTGGGTCCCATCCACACGTGTGAAAAACGACTAGATTCCACACGTGTGGGATTTAGAAGATGCCTTATTTGTATTTGCACTTATTAATGGTATCCTGTTTCAGGCCTCTTGCCCTCCAGTCTCTACTCTCTTGCCTCCCTACCTCCATACTCTGCAACATCAGCATCCTGTCCAGTAGCATAGGTTCATCCTCAGCACAGGTTACTCATCAGTAGCACAGCACATTTACAGATAGATTTCAGGTCAGTAACAATGGGTTCTTCCCTTAGTCTCTGCAATCTTCTTGCCTACAATAGAAACAATCCATCCTGCATGGAAATGCATAGACTCAAGTAAAGACAGAGAAATCACTGTAGGAATGCAGATCTTCAAGTGTGATATTTGCATGTGAGGGTAAAACTGTACTTATGGGTTCTTCCTTCAGTCTGTGCACACTTCTTGCCTTCCATAGACTCAATCCATCCTACATGGTTATGCAAACACCTTCAAATGACTGAAGGCATATTCCAGCATGCTGCCCATGAATTTGCAGGAAAACGCGAGGAGAAGGCCTTAGGAATTTCAAACAATTGAAATTGCGTTTTGTTGCGAATATTGAAATATTGCTTCATCAACCCCTGTCATTCTGGTTTTGTGACTTCCATAGCTATCCATGGCTGTAATCTTCTTGCATAAACTCCATTCATACTGTATTTAGTTGTAGAGATAGAGAAATCACTGTAGGAATGCACCAGCATGTCATTTTAGGAATTTGCAGGAAAACGCGATTTGGACCTGTTTGGAATTTCAAACTCATCGTATCGCATTTTATTGCAAATTTCTCTATATTGCTTCATCCACCCCTGTGATTGCCTTTTTTTTGTCAAAACATGTTCTCCATGTCTGTAATCTCTTTCCAATCCTTTGTATGTAATTTTTCAGAGTGATGGCAAGAACCAAGTCAACTGCAAGGAAAGCTGGCAAAGGGCCAGGGCTTGCAGCAACAGCAGCTGGGGCAGGTACCAAAAAATTTAGTGTGCCTCCAAAGGGAAGAGCTACACATGGCAGGAAGGGTAAGCCAATGAGCCTACTCAAGCAAAAGGCCAAAAGATTGAATCATGGTGCAGGTGTGCTAAGGGAGATCAGGAGGCAACAGAAAGCTATAGGCTTTGCAAAACCCAAGGCACCTTTTCAAAGACTGGTGAGAGAAATTTGTGATAGTTGGAACCTTGGGTTCAGGTGGAATAGAACTGCCATTCTTTCCTTACAGGAAATGGCAGAGGATTACTTGGAAAAATATTTTGAAGATGCAATGCTGGTAGCAGCCCATGCTCACAGGGTGACTTTGATGGCCAAAGACCTCAACACTTTGTCCAGAGTGAGATGGAGGTATGACAAGCTTGTTCATCCTATGGAATGGCAGGACATAAAGGTGAGAGACATATTGCTAATTCCACCTATAAGGAAGTTGAAGGTAGATGAGGTAAAGGTTGTTGAGGTAACGCACTCAAAGAACACCAGAGGAAAGGCTGCTTATGAGGAGTCACTGAAGCAGCAAATAAAAGAAACAAAATCTGTTATAGATGTGGAGACTGGAAAGAAGGAGCTGCAGATACATAGAAGGTTGCAAGAGCTGGGCCCTAATGTAGTTGTCCATATTGAGGATGAAGTTTCAGTGAATGATTTTGACTTGACAAAACAATGCTTAGCAGCATGAGTATTGCTCAGATACTATCATTCTTGCAATGCTCTAGTAAGTGTCTATTATTTTACATTTTTTGCAAATCAATCCTCCTTGTACCTCCTTTATAACCTACCCTAATTATTTTTTGGTCCTATGCAGCATGATGAGAGGCTGGCTTCACCCTCTGTACAGCATACAGTCCATATTATTGATCCTGCGATTTCTTCTAAATTAAGAGATGCAAAGGAGACTCCCATTAGTATTTCCAGCTGGTTCAAACACTGCAATTTTGAAGTAATTGATGTTTTGCTACTTCCATACCATAGCAGGTATGTGGGCGACTACTTCTTCCATACCATAGCAGGATTGAGAACTCTTGTAGCCTTTGATTTCCTTATGCTTTTTTCCTTATGTAGTGACCACTAGAGTTTTGTTTCTATTGACATCCAGAAGAAGCAATGCTTTCTATTCAACTCTCTTAAAAACACACATAGAGAGCCGAAATTGTAAGTGGTGTGTGTGCTTTTTGAACTTAAAACTTCATTATTTTGATATCATACTAACTAAATTATACATATTGCAGTTGTATTAGAAGGCTTTTAGATGCATTGGATCACTGTCCTCCCAATGTCTCTCTTTTGGATTCAATAGATCCAATAAGTCTAGAGGTAAAAAGTTGTTCCCTCTACTGATGTCTATTAAATGCTATGTCTTTGAACTTATTGAATAATTTTGTTTTGTGCAGATGCTAACAGTTTCTAACATATCTTTCCAACTGTACAGACACCACAACAAGATGATTCAAGTAGCTGCGGATGGAGAGTGCTGATCAATGCAAAATATCTACTTTCAAGCTACTTTGAGAAGGAACAGCCAGACCTTGTAAGAAAAAATAATTTTCATTTAGCTTGAAGATAATTCATAATGATACAAAGTGTTCTAAATTATCATCTGCCATTGCAGATGAAAGAGGATAGCTTCAGCTCAAACTATGTACATAATTTTAGAGCTCATACAATTTGGAGGTTTTTGAGCTATGCCTCCCCCAAACCTATTGTACCAGCTACTGTGGAGCTGGGTGAGAGCTCTAAAGTACAAGAAGGTGTCATACACCTTGATGCCACAGATGAAGCACCTAATGCTGAGGACCAGAAGCCACAGGAGCAATCACCTAGTGCTGAGGAGGAGAAGACACAGGAGCAAAGACCTGCTACTGATGTTGTTAAGGAGAAGGTGGAGTAGCAGCAAAGAGATGCTCCTGGGGCAGTGGAGGAGACAATGGAGCAACACCAACATACTGCACAGGACAGGATGGAGCAGCAGAAAAAAGATCCTCCAAAAAATGTAGAGCAGCAAGCTGTACATAAATAGAAAATGGATATCAGAAATATGTTCTACATATTTAACTAAATAGTTCTTTACAAAATCTTACTTGATTGAATACAAAACCTTTGTTTATGGAGTCTGTGTTATCTCAATTTTTAAATTTTCAATGTCTTTGCATTTTATTGAGCTCTCTCCTCTTTTGAGCAACTGCAAAAAAGCAATATGAATCAGAGTGGTAAATTAAACTAATAGCAATGCTTAATGAGACTAGGATAAATCATATGGTGTACCTTTTTGTTGTTGTAGATAAATAAAAAGTCGTTTGAGATAGAACCTTCTGTCTCAAACAGAATGTCACTGCGCAATTGAGCTAGGGAGCAACATTCTCTTAATGAGATATTGACTAGCACATCACCATTCTCAACAACATCAATATCAATAAGTTTATTTTCTGCACCAAAAGATTCTTCATCTTGATCCATTGGGACTAGTTTTGTGCCTAGCATTCGACTGCGCTTGTAATAAAAAGAGAGAATAAAATTTTGTGATGCAACCATGTACTTCAGTTGCATAGAAGGTTGGACAACCTCACAAAACACTGAACTACATGTCTTCTTATCCCAACCTTTATCCAAAAATTGTGGCGTGCATGCCGAATTTGTTGCTTTAACTGTGAACATTGTTTTTGAAACCTTCACTGGAAAGGTATTAAACAAGTCCACAAAAACTGTGAGAGGCATGCATAAAGAAATTTTTACTATCGTAGTGGCAATATTGGGCCTCAGAGCTTTCTGTACTTCTGTAAAAAGCTTCGCCCTATATGCCTCTGTAACACTAGAATGTGGGTGAGCCAATCCACTGAATTCCATGCCGGAAGGTCTTGTTTTATTAATACACCATGTGTTATAGCTTTGTCCAGCAACTGATAAAAATGATCAGTAAAAAATATACCCAATTGAGCTAGCTCTGTTGCACATCGACCTTGGTATTGTTGTTCTCCTATCCATTCATGCAGAACATCTATAAATCCCAAAATACAATCGATGTTTTCCCATGTCTCATACGATGAAGGATATAAATCTGAAATAAAACAACACAAGAATGTCAATAAGCTAAGAGAGAAAGCTTCATCTTAAAAATCCATACACCTCGTAAAGAAAAAAACCACAATAGAAAAATATACAATTAGGCCTGTGTTGCGGAAGATTTTTTGGATAGTCTCGCAAGAAAAGTTCTTTATGCATGTACACATGCTGAATCAAAACTTCTTTCACGGATATCTTCCCTCTGGTGATTTTAAAATCTCGTACTCTTCCCTTCCACGACGCCAAGAAAATGTTTTTTGTCTGGGGTCTTTTTCTTTTGCTAGGTTGCATGAGCACCCATGCTCCTTTCGAAACACTAAACCTTTCCCAAGTTCCTTCCGTTTTGACTGTACTTGAATTCTCTACCGACGAAATAGAAGAAGCAGGTCGACGGGGTAAGGATGTTTGGTATAATTCTGCCTTTGTAGCATTATCATCCACAGAGCGTCTTCCACAAGAACGGCCGTGGTTTTGATTCACCATGGAGATTTTCTGAATTTGTAACAATAGCAAAGTAATGTAACTAAGATAACAATTTGAAGTTTCAAGAAAGAGAAAGTGGGCAGACAGACAGTTAACGAGAAACATCTTACTCTACGCCAAACAGGATCAAGGGAGCAGTTTTGGAAAAGAAAGGCTGCTGCACAATGAGGCAATGGTGTAGAATGGTAGACCTTTCAAACGAAAGGCAGCACAACATTTCAAAGTTCAAAGGAAGGTGGAAGCGGGAAGGCCCTTGTCAGATAAAATGTCAGTTTAGATTCTATCTTCTTGTCCAAAGATCTTGTGAGAATAAAAAACCAATCTCCACATTAATGTAGCACGCTTGTACCTACATAAAGTATTGTTTCTTTTTTCTATTTTCGTGAATTTTCAACGTTACGTTGGCCCTCTATTGATTGGTTGAGAGCTTATTTTTCCAAACCGTAAAAGGCCCCAAAATGAGCTCCCTTTTTTCCTAATGTTTCACGATATGAATTGAAACATAAATATACAAACCATAAAAAACATGAGGAACAAGGTCATTTCATGGGAAAGCATGCTTCCCCTAGCCAAAATGGGTCATGCAAAATATCGTTTTGATAGCACTCAATGACACAAGAGGCTTTCTAGTTTACCGCCAATTATTTGACATATCCAACATAACTTATGGAAGAAAATGTAAAATTGTAGTTAAATTCTCTCAAGGAATGACTGCAACATTTCATTTGAGGTGCATTTGAGCATTCCTTTAAGATAAAATGAGTAGAAAGAGAGGAGGAAGGATCTTCTACCTCAAGATAGTTTGAATGAATATTTAGATATGAGCTTTGCTTCTCCCACAAACGCGAGAGAGAGAGAGAGAGAGAGAGAGAGAGAGAGAGAGAGAGAGAGAGAGAGAGAGAGAGAGAGAAAGAGAGAGTCCTTATTAGTACATATAAAATTCATTTGTAGCTCATACATCTTTCTCTTGCAAGTTGCCTCCAAAGCTTCTCTCCTCTTTGTCATTTCTTGGACATCCATGAATCTTGAAAGGAATTAGACTTGCTCTGGCATATCAGTTGGATAATACTCACATGGTTGCAGATTGCAACTCCTCGAGTGGTGCAAGAAACTTCAAGTGCTACAGAAAGAAAAATAAATGCCATCACAAGATCTACATTAACATAACAAGACTACATACATCTGAACCAATGAGCCCCATGATCATAGGAAAAACATGTGCCACTAACAACTAAAGTAAAATTGTCACCAAAATTAGTCCTTGCTATAGTACATATAACATTCATTTGTAGCTCATACATCTCTCTCTTGCAAGTTGCCTCCAAAGCTTCTCTCCTCTTTGCCATTTCTTGGACATCCATGAATCTTGAAAGGAATTAGACTTGCTCTGGCATATGAGCTGGATAACACTCACATGGTTGTAGATTGCAACTCCTCAAGTGATGCAAGAAACTTCAACTGCTACAAAAACAAAAATGAACGCCATCACAAGATCTACACTAACATAACAAGACTACATACATCTGAACCAATGAGCCCCATGATCATAGGAAAAACAAGTGCCACTAACAACTAAAGTAAAATTGTCACCAAAAATATCCACCCAATGGTATAGTTACCCATCATCCAATCAACTTGATCAACCATCACACCTCACTTGGGGGACTTATATTTAATCATAGCTACAGAGAAAATTTAATCATTGCTATGTGGAAAACATGAGGAGTTCATGGATCCACATGTATCATTCCTAACATCTATCCTTTAATGATGGTATTCTTTTGTTCAAACAATTTCTTCGACTTGTATTTGTGACTACCCCATCTAAACTAATAGAAATTGAGGAGAGGAATACCTTTTAGAGGCTGCAACCTTTTAGAGTCTACAAATGTACTCGACTATCCGCTACAAAGATTGACTTGACTTGATGCCACATCACCTTTGTGACCTGTCCCTACTGACATTAGCCACCATAATGTTGACATTATCCATGGTATTGTCTATTGTCTTTGCCTATTGAAGTGGATGTACATGGCATCCCTGCATGGCTGTCTGTAGTTGCAAAATCCATTTAATAGTCTATATGGCTTCCTTGTTATCTACATATCAATTTATAGCTACATGAGCAGCCTAAGCATGCAATGGGATGATAGATGCCCATGCTCTTAGTCCACATGTTAATCCAAGAAATGATCACTTGGCTTGCATACATTGGGATCACTCCTCCCTCTAATTAGTCCTCAAGTTCGTCGGACCTTGAGTCTTCCAAGGTGCTAAACATACTCTCGAAAACACATAGCTCTCTAGCCTCCAATCTTCAAATGAGTCTAATGTATTAATCTCTAGTACACTACAAGTGGAAATCACGGGGAAACATATTTGATAATTGACCTTGATAGCATCACAACCTTCATGAACTCCATGATATGAACTATTATCAACATCAAGAAGGAGACATCACATGCTTCTACATTGAAGTAAGCTGAGTCTCGATCTACCTAGCCTTTGCCCTTCTTGGCTCATATCCATTGAAGCTCATCCTCATGGGGAGGACTCTTTAGTTCTAAGGTTAATCAGAGGCTCACCTAATTGGCTGGATGGCACAGTCACAAGCAATGGGATCGGCCCATGCAATCAAATTTGCACGATTGGTTGCCTTGCATGCAAACTCACACGGCGGGTGGTCGTGACCTCTGAAGGACCTCGTAGGTTCTTCTTACCTCTTGCCTGCATGAGCAAGTATCTCCACCGACTTGTGATCTCAAGGGTGATGAGAGTCGGTTCCTCATATGGTAGAGTAGGATTAGATGCAGTAGGTTGGTGTGGTGATCTCCTACGAGGAGCTGTGAGCGACTGTGTGTCATAGTGATCACGACTATGTGTGGTGATAAATTTGTAAACCTTTGTGGCTCAATCTTTTTGTAAAGATGCAACAAACCCAGTAGGGGTGAGCAGCTATTGAGTGAGTTGATTGAAATATAAGTGGTTTTTATATTTTATGTGTTGCTCTTTTTTGCTACCCTGCATCTCCGTTTGCTATCAGTGGTATCAGAGCATGGTATTTTCGTTCCTCGGTGCTCTGGTGATCGAAGATTTGGATTGTGAAGAAGCGACGGACTAATGGATGCAGTCAGAGAACTTCTCTGGAGATACTTGCAGAAGTCATGGATTCGACTAGAAAGGATAAGCATGGAGCTATCGTTGTGATGTTCAATGGAAAAAACTTTGCGTCATGGCAATTAGCCACACGTTTGTTGTTCATGCAAAAGAGCTTATGGCAATTAGTGGTCGATACTGAGAAGAAGCCAAAAGAATGCTCCATTGAAGCTAATAAGATATTGCTTTGGGAGCAGAGAGGTCAGAAGGCAGTTGGTTTCATGGGAAGAGCTCTTGGACCTGATTATTTCCATCACCTTGATGTCAGTAAGTCAGCTGCAGAGAATTGGGTTACTCTAGAAACACTCTTCGGTGTTAAAATGAAGCATTCGAAGTCTAATTTAAAGTAAGATTTGTTTGATCTTCAAATGGATGCATCAGAGACCTTGGGGGTAGTTCTAAATCGAATGCAAGCTCTCCTCAGACAAGTTAGTGATCTTGGAGCTAAAGTGGAGGACAAAGATAAGAAGGCGATTCTATTAAGGAGTCTACCCACAGAGCAGTATGGAGAGATAATCTGAAATTTACGTCTTGATGATAATCTGGACTTCCTCGACTGTGTGGCAATGCTTATGAGTGAGGAGAAGCGAACCAGTTCGTCCATCTACAACTTAAGAGTTTACTCAGCTGTCAACAAAAAGAAGAAAACCATGCGAGATACTCGACACTGTTCTTATTGTGGAAGAGATGGTCATGTGGAGAAGTTTTGCTATACTAAGAAGCATGATGAGATCACGAAACCAGATAAAGGTAAAGAGAAGGCTATGATGGTGGAAGGTGAGAATGAAACGTCCTTGCTTGTAGACGCTGATTTTATGAAGGATCAAGTATGGGCATTTTAGTCTCGGGAAGGCAATGTTTACTGATGGCTCTTGAGCTCTTGTGAGCAGTTTTCATGAGCCACTTATGGTTCTTTGTGGACGCTCTACCTGCGTATTCTTTGTGAGTAATTTTTAGTTTGCTCTTGGGCTCTTTGTGAGCACATAGTTGCAGGTCCTTTGTGGACAATGATTTCAGCCAGTTGTGGTGCTCTTTGTGAGCATGTTGTGGTCATGATCTTTGAGTTTCAATTGTCAAGATGCTTTCTGTGGGCATAAGTTTTTTTCGTTTTAGTCTCCCCATTTTAGCCGAGGGGGGGTATGTTGGCTCACAGCCATTGAAGCTCATCCTCATGAGGAGGACTCTTTAGTTCTAAGGTTAATAAGAGGCTCACTAGATTGACTGGATGGCACAGTCACAAGCAATGGGATTGGCCCATGCAATCAAATTTGCACGATTGGTTGCCTTGCATGCAAACTCACGTGGCGGGTGGTCTTGACCTCTGAAGTACCTTGTAGGTTCTTCTCTTACCTCCCGGGGGATTCACTCTTCATTAAAGGGGGACGTCACCTGCGTGCATGAACTTCAAGAAAACCCCCTATTTAAGATCCACGTAGGATGACAAAACACCCCTATTTAAGCTTATAAGATACCACCAAAATTCCATTATGTCCCCCCCTTTCCTTAAATCTACACTCTCTCTCAAGCATTTAGATTATACAATAAGAAAATTTAGGTTACTTTCCTTATGACTATTTAAAACCATACACAAAATCAAACTTGTTTGGACTAGTTACCCAAGGTAACCTATATTATGTCCCCCCTTCTTAAATATGACATGGTCCCCCTAGCTTAAATTCAATATTGGGGAAAAAAAAGGGCCCCCACCCCTAATGTATAAGCTTATGCCTCATTTCAACAAAACCCCCTATTGTACACTCACGTGATATCATAAGTTTCCCCCTGTGAATCCCGCGGGTCTTACCTGCATGCGCAAGTATCTCCATCGACTTGTGATCTCAAGGGTGATGAGAGTCGGTTCCTCATATGATAGAGTAGGATTAGATGCAGTAGGTTGGCGTGGTGATCTCCTATGAGGAGCGATGAGCGACCGTGTGTCGTGATACATTGGTAAGCCTTTGTGGCTCAATCTTTTTGTTAAGCTGCAACAAACCTGGTAGGGGGGAGCAGCTATTGAGTTGATTGAAATATAAGTGGTTTTTATATTTTATGTGTTGCTCTCTTTTGCTACCCCGCATCTCCGTTTGCTATCCCTCCATTTTGGGTATTAAGACCTCCAAGACAACTAGAAACACGAAAGCGATATACCAAATTCATAAATAAACAATGAGAATACATACCTTGGGTGTAGATCTTGATGTTGCTTGCCATTGCAGCAAGTAAGACACCTCAGTGCCATCTTTTTGTTCAGTATTCTATGATTCTAGAACCCTACAATATTCTCAAATTTACTACTCCTAAAATTCCATCTCAATACGCATACCTTCATTCTCTTCCCCCTAGTATTGAGGGCATCCTCAATTTGGAATCGACCTTCTTACATTTCGTTTTGCACTCACTCAGCGGGAGCGGGTTTTCATAACTTCTCTTCTCATAAGGCTTCCTCATGCTTGGCCCACTAGTTCCCATGTTGTTGCACAGTCCGATTTGAGATGGTGGGTCGATAACTCTGGTAAACAGCTTTCACGTTACCTACTTAGGGACAGAGAGGGAGATGCTGGCCTTGCGACACATGCGGTGTAGGAAGTCATAGAGCACATTGACAACGAGCTTGTTGAGGAGGGACGAGTTAGGGGAGGCCTGGACGTCTCCATGGCCAAGGAGGTAAGACACGCCGGAAAGTCGAGATCGCCGGGGAAATGCAATCTCCGGCAAAACATGGACGGCCGGAATATTTCCCATCTTCTTCACATGCTCTGTTGTGCCATAGCCACCTTCTTCGAGCTCTTCCTCGCCATAGCCAACCTCTGCTTCGCCATAGCCTCTTCCTTCAATCTCTTCCTCTCCATCTCCATGCTTTTTCCTCTTTTCGATCTCTTGTTGCCTTCCCAGTTCATGCTCTCCCCTTATGAACCTCTCCAAACTCTCCATCAACGCGTCCTCGAACTCCCCCTGCTCGTTTGCCTTCATCCCTTCCTTGTACCCATACCTCGCCACGCACCTGTACATCCCTCCCCCCCTCCCCCCCACCCTCCTCACCAGAAACCTCTCCTCCTCCGATACGCTCGTCACCTGGAGTCTCTTCACCGTCACGAACACCACCACCTCGTGCATCGCTGGGAGGTTCTCGATGAAGTGCGAGTAGATGGGCGGTACCCCCGTCACCAGTTGCGTGTAGAGGAGACCGATGCCCTGAACTCGGCTCACCCCGAGCTCGTGGCCTCGGTTGAGAACCTCCTCGATCGGGAGCTTGTGTTCGGCTTCGAACTCGTATTTGCGGACGCTCACGTAGTGCCAGACGTACATGATGAGGAGGAGAATGGCTGCGAAGGCCACGGGTAAGTAGCCTCCCTGGTCGAACTTGTAAAGGTTGGAAGAGAAGTACATGAGCTCGATGAAAGTGAAAACGGTTGCGAAGGCCAAGACTTGGTAGATGGCGGTTTGCCAGACCATGATCATGATCAGGGTCACAAAACTGGTTGTCACGAGCATAACGGCAACCACAGCAATACCTGCGCCAGCGAAGAAACAGTGTCAAGAGCTTATATAAGGAAAAGCAACTATATTGACAGAAATTGCAAACGACGACACAGGCAGCAGAACTAGCTTACGGAAAGATTGGAATTACCATAGGCGTTCCCTATCAATGTTGTTGTCTTGAAGGCGCCCGTAACAATCACGCACATGATCATCAAAATCCAGTTCACCTCCGGAATGTAAACTTGCCCTGCGAATTTGGACGAAGTGTGAACTATCTTCACCCGAGGAAAACACCCCATGGCCTGAGACTGCTCCACAATCGAGAAGGTTGCCGAGATCATAGCTTGGCTGGCGATAATTGCTGCTGCGACTGCCACAACAAACATTGGCCAGTATACAGAATTGGGTATGGATTTGTAGAACGTCTGAGCAACGTCTTCGGGGAACTTCAATAGGTACGCTGCTTGACCGGTGTAGGCAGCCAACAGCGCAGGATAGACGACTGTTGTAAAGGCGATCTAGAACACACCATAGGAGCTTTAGCGTCACTGGGAAAGATTAGAACGAAAGACAAACAGAAACTTTCCCTCGACAGAAAATGATTTCTTGAAAGCACGTTTGCTTTGTCACCTGAATAGAAGCGACGGAGAAATGACCCAGATCAGCAAACATGGCCTCTGTGCCTGCAGGTAATTTCACAAGCAACTTTTATAAGGATTGGGATTGAAAACTTCCCTCATGAGGTAGACATTCATGGACGAACTAATTGATTTGTTTAAAGCCTTCGAGATGTTCAGACACCGACCTGTGATGCACAGCACGATGCCACCAAGAGAAATCCAGCCTTGCTTCTTGTTTTTCTGGAAATATCTGTAGATGTAATAAGGAGAGAATGCACGGAACACGCCATGGTCGTGCTTGATAATATTGAAGATCCCAATTCCTGTTATGAAGACAAACCATAGCAACACGCAGGGAGCAAAGAGAAACGAGACTTTGTTGGTCCCAAAACGCTGGAGGGAGAACAGTGCTACAATGACGGCGATGGAGATGAGGGCGACATCATCTGCAGAAAGATTGTCCACATAAACCTCTTTGCATCCAACAATCAACGAACGACGCAGGAAAGTTCTTTCTTTTCTGGACAAAGACAACGCAGCTGGAAAGTTTCTATGATGAACACTAGTGAAAGAATACTCACTGGTTCCTAAGCTGCTCACTTTCCCCTGGATTCCATCTATAGCAGAGAGCACTGCAAGACCACAGCAAGAAAATTCATACATGACTGCTCAAACCGGCAAAACCCCCCTGATTTCTTCTAAAAATACAGTGTCCACTGATTTGATTCACAGATGCACATAAAATTTACAACCACCGTACCTGAAATTGAAGGAGTCAAAACGCCATCTCCAATGACTGCACAAGTACCCAGAAGCGTCACAATGAGCAAAATCTGCTTCGCAAATCGGCTTTTCTCCAGGGTCTCTTTTACCTTCGATACTCGTTCCAGTTGCTTCGTGGGGATTTGGAGCTTATAATTGGAGAGGGATTCATCTTCGAGCTGGTGACTGGGGAGCTGGCTAACTCTGGCATGTCGGCAAATCAGGGAATACAGTGCAAAAGTTCCACCTGTAGGAAGAGACCCAAAAAAGAAAGACTGTAAGCAAAACCAATATCTAGTAATCGGGGATGGAAATAGAAGCGAAGACAAACGCAGATGAGTAGAACGAGATAAGAGGGACAGGGGACGCACCGTTGCCATTATCGTTGGCTTGAAGAACGATGAAGACGTATTTGAGCAGTGGGATTAGTGTGAGTGTGTAGATTATAAGGCAGAGTGCCCCGAGGACGTCGTCTCGATCTGGATTGCCGTTTGTAAAAGTGCTGCTGTATACGTAAAGCGGTGAGGTTCCGACATCGCCATAAATCACTCCGATACTCTGAAAAGCTAATCTCAGAATCAACGCCGTCGAGAGCACCTGCAGCAACAACATTAACTCAGCAAAAAAACCTGGCGCTCAGGGCGATATTTGACTCGTCGGCTTTAGTTTAAAAGGTGGAACGATTCCTAGGAGAGAAAATCATGCGCTAAATGAGCAATTCAATATTGTTAGCGGCAAGTCTCGGTGGCTGTTGAATCAGTGATCATCTATAGTCAGCCAGTGTACTATCTACAGAAAGATTTCGTAGCAAACATACTGAGTTGCGAATTTCAGAATGCAGGATGAAAAGCAATGGAAGGAGCAACGATTCGATCTTTTGGAATGTTCGACGAGCAGGAATGGATTCTGAATTTGGAATTGCGTGAATTGTGCAAATAGAGAGTCGGTTTCGTAACTGCTGCACAAGAAAACCCGCCATATTGTGCAACATAACTCTAGAGCTGGAACTCTACCCGGCCTCTCCTTGCACCACCGGCGCTCTTCCTTCACCCCCTCACGACAGATCGCAGAAATCATTCACGTAAACCAAATTATACACGCACAAATCGCCCCAGCCACCCGTTCCCTCCAACACACAAATCTCACAAGTCTATGACAGAAACCAAGCTATAAGAAATCGCAAGCTAGTGTTCAGGGGAGAAAAAAGAAGCGTAAAAGTTGATTTACCGGGGGAGAATGAGCGGAGCTATGGCTGGGGAGGCGATTAGACTCGATATCGAGGGAGTCGAGGCGTTTGAAGGGGTGGTGCTGGGAGGCGGAGCTACTGGGGGGAGGAGGAGGAGGAGGATGGTGAATCTGATGAGGAGAATCGGAGAGGCGATGGGAAGCTGCAGAATCGGAGAGGTCCTTTGTTTGGTGGGTCGCCATAGCCACGCCAACGTCAAGCTCGGATGCTCGAGAGGTTGTGTAATATGTGTATGTCGTTATACATATATATACGTACTTAGTATTAAGTCCCCCAAAAGCCCCCAAAAAGCAACTGCACCAAGGAAAGCTTCTTGTGACTACCCTTTTTCTTAACGCGCTTCACACGTCTCTCTCTCTCTCATGCTAAGGGCAAGAGAGCATGAGTCGGTTTAAAGCGAGAAACTCCAAACCCCTCAAAGAACTACATCATCCACCTCATTGAAAATGACATGAGCTAGGTCTTTCTCGCAAATTACTTGACTTTCTCCCAAAGTGCAGCTCCACACTTAAGGTGCTTTGGTGACCCCTTTTGGCAGTCAGGGGTGACTTTGAAACCATTACTCTCCTCTCCACCTCTAGGACCAACTCATGATAAAATTAGGCTATACAAGCTCTCTAGGACCTCAGAATGTCATTCCTACAAGCTCCATAGTGCTTGCATTGCAATTGCATATCTATGAGAGTCCGTGTGAGAGCACTCTAAGATCTCTCTCTCTCTCTCTCTCTCTCTCTCTCTCTCTCTCTCTCTCTCTTATTCATTTTTAGCTATACATTTTTTTCAAAGGGGTGCTAGGGCTTGCTGTCTCATTCACTTTACTTGTAGAATTTGTTCTAAGGGAACCCCCAACCATAGCAAAAGAAGGGGCTTTTAAATCCATTTATTTTTTCTAGAATATTAACATTCATGCTGTGTCAAACATGTCGAAAAGAACTTAATATGAACTATGGGTAAATATGTCTACCAAATAACAAAGTCTCACATATATGTAATATGATGATTTAATATTATTTATTTAATGAAATTTAGTTATATAAGAAGTAAGGATCTTCATATGTATGTAGGTTTTTATTAGCATCACTACTAGTAAGTGTATCTATAAATCTCAATCTCTCTCTCTCTCTCCTCCCCCCCTCCACCCTTAACAAAATTTTAGTGTAATACGTGCATTCAAATGGAGGGGCATTTTAATTGTGTTTTTGGAACAAGTACCTGTTCACATTGTTGCGGTAGTACTAGTGTGTCCTTCCTACTTTGCCAAAACTTTGTGGAGTCAATAGTTACAAAGCCACTTGCATGGCGTTTGATTGTTGCATTAGGGCCTCTTTCCACCACGTCCTTAAACCACTTTACATCCAAAACATACACAAAGAAGCGTCGAAAGTCAAGCATAATAATATCTTGGATTATGCCACAATAATCATCCATGGCTCCATTGGCTCCCTCAAAGCTAGCAATGATGCCACAGTCTTGTGTGTTTCTCTTATCATCAATCCGTTGTGTTCGAAAATGCTTGCCCTCACACCATATAACATTAAACATAGTGCACTACACCAAGAAAAAATCAATTAAATAAGCAATCTAAATTATTGAAAGCTCCTAACTTATGCATAAGATTCTATATACCGACCTTGCTCATGCATCCCCTAGCATACTCCCATTCTTCCATTGTGATATGCATCCCCTCGTCTTTCTCTGCTTTCTCCATTTCATCAAGTAGCCAATCCACATGAATATCCTTTGGAAGTGCTCTTAGATACTGAGGGTATGGCACACGAGATCCGTGGTGTGTACGAAAGAGGGCCCTTTCTTCTTGTCTTCTTGCCTTTGCATCCTCGTATCTTGTCACCCATCTTTTCATCACATAACTATTAAGCACGCAAAAGAGGTTGATACTATTATGCAACTCCGTGTCTATTACTTTGTTGCGTCCTTTTCCTTGAGGCACAATAGAGGTCATCGTTAGGTCTTCATCATCTCTCCATAGTCGTGGGAGAGAGCTATCCACATCAACAAGAAACTCAGAAATATATACAAGTGACTCTTGTACCAACCAACCCTTACCGGCTCATGCCAAGTGGTGGAGGCGTCGTGGAACCGTCCCAAATTCTCATCCAATCTCCCGCGATGAGTGATTGTGGGAGGACTTCATTCCAAGGGGCAACATATCTAGGATGATCAGGTGGGAGAAATCGATGGTGATTCTCATAGATGACCTTATTCAATGCGTCTGCCCGTGAGGCAACTAGCGAAGGACCACAAACAGGACATGCATGGTAATTCGATGTAGTGAGACCTGAACAATAGATGCAATTAAGAGTTGAAGGTGGGTTTAGGGTGCCACATCCTTTGCCTATTCATAATTAGAAGTGCAATGCTTACCTAAACACTCGCCATAGCCTGGGAAGTCATGCATCGTCCACATCAAGACTGCTTTGCAGTTGAAGTCTCGTGACGAGGGAGGCCTGATCACATCATGCACCTCGATACCTCTCCAAAGTATCTCTAGCTCATCAATCAAAGGCTCCAAATAAACATCAGGGTTTTTGACTTTATGTTTCCTTGGAATTAGAAGGGATAGCATAACATGTCCTTTATTAATAGCCATAGAGGGTGGAAGATTGTAATTCACCAATATCACTGGCCATACACTGTAAGACGTGCTTTTGAGACCAAATGGGTTCACACCGTCCATACCCAATCCAAGTCTCAAGCTCCTAGGTTCTTCCTTGAAGCTTGGCCATGTGTCTTCAATATGCTTCCACGCAGGAGAGTCCGTGGGAGTTCTCCACTTGCCATCGGTTGATCGATGGGAGGAATGCCATGACATGAGCTCTGCAAAATACATTTGCACTTGAACATATGTTGGATGCGAGGGATTATGGGAAAATAACGCAGAACCTTACGAGGCACGTCCAAGGTTTTGAGATCTGCTCTATATCTTGCCTCTCCACAAGTAGGACATTCTCTTGCATCCTTATGTAGTCCACGAAACAAAACGAAATCGTTGACACATGCATGGATGTGCTTGTAATCTAATCCTCCAAGAGAGGTCACATGTTGCCTTGCCATATCTCTTGAGGTCGGTAGTTTATTCTCCCTTTACACAATAGCTTGCACGTGAAGACCATAAATGAGGAAAAGCATTCAAGTAATTGACCCACTAGCATAATTCACCATGTTTGCAAAATAGACTTTAAAGCTTACTTGAGTAATGCATATCCATCCATAGATGGTTTGCAAGTTTAGTAACTCAAGGGAGGCATGCAGAACAGAGAATGTGCACCCCTCAAACAATGGAGTCGATGCTGCAGTAAAACGATCATCCTGCTCCATGCTATCATCCCTCCCTTGATGGACATATAAATCTCGCACCATATCATCAAACACCTCCTCCTCCACGGCTTCATGAGGTAGTGGCGGAGGGCTACTATCACCATCACTCCATGCATCCGTAACGGTCCCTCCTGAAGATCCCACCTCATATCGCCGACGCTTCGCCTCCTCACGGCGAGCATAGGGCAACATATGCGGGTGTGGCATTGCATCCTGTATCAAATTAAAACGGGATCATAACTCAAACATATGAACACCCATAGGTATCTCAATCAACCTTAACTTACAAACCCTTACCCTATTTACGGTCACATCCCATTCTCCATAATTTGAGATATGATTGAGTGTAATCCTGCGTGCACGATACATGTTTCCTCGACATCGATCACACTGACATTTGATTTTTTGCTCCAACCACATTTCGCGATGGTGGATACGGAGGGATTCATCCTCACTGGAGCTACTTGTTGAAGATGAAGACATCCTACAAACAAACAACCCACCAAATTTGCTCTTCTTCAAATGTTTAATTTTAAACTCTGTGGCGCGTCTAAAAGCGCATCTACAGTTGCGTCTAAAAGCACCTCTAAAGGCGTGTCTACTAGAGCTGTGTATTTAGACATGCCTATAGACGCGCTATTAGACGCGATTATAGACGCGGCTTTTAAACCTGCTTTTAGCGCGCTCGCTTTGCTTTTCTTCACATTACTTATACTTCGCACGGCTTGCTTCCTTCCTTATTAGCAGATCCACAGTTTCGACGCTTAAGAGGAAGTCTCCTATACTTACTTCCAAGCTTACACTTAAGAGAAAGGCACCCACACTTACTTCCAAGCTTAAAGGAGAGGAGGACAAACAAGGAGGAGAAGCAACTTTGAAAAAGAAGAAGAACCTTCCATACCTCTATCCAAGGTAAGTCTTTTTGCAGTTGAATTTTTTTGGAAGTTTGCTCTCTTTAGATTTGTACTTTCTCGTATCCAAGAAACGCATGATCTGGGTATCAGTGTCACGTTTGTGTGTCGGGCACAATGTCCTTTTCTACTTTTTAGAAATTTCATCTGTTGGAGTGCGTCTATAGGCGCGTCTCAGAGCACGTCTAAATGCGTGTCTAAATGCGCGTCTAGCTTATTTGCAGACACAGACAGACGCGTCTATAGACGCGCTATTATACGCAAAAATAGACGCGCTCCGATAGTAAGCCTCTCTTCCCTTCCCCTTTCTTCTCAGCTCATCAGTAATAGATTTTATTTTTTTTTTCCAGTTCAACATGTGGCCAGGAGGCGCTTCCAGCTCACCTGATCCCCGGGATTCTATTTGGAAGGACTTATATAACCTTTTAAGGCACCCTCCTAGTCCTGCAGAGTTATAGGGATATATGACGGGTACTTTAAACACTCCCCAGGAGTCGGCACTACAGACTCCAAACCACCCCACACCGCCTGAGATCACCCCAGTGGAGTCAGCACAGCCGTCTTATGCCCCTTCTTATGCCCCTTCCCCCATGCCGTCTTATGCCCCTTCCCCCATGCCGTCTTATGCCCCTTCTGCCATCCCGTCTTATGCCCCTTCCCCCATGCCGTCAGGAGGTCCTTCTGTCTCGCAGAGTCGTCGACGTACTCCTGTGCCATCGAGACTCGGTTCTCCAGCTACGAGTGACTAGCGTAGTCCCGTGCAGTCTCCAACTACGAGTGGCTAGCGTACGAGCTTGACACGACACGGTAGCAGGCGTAGTAGCAGGGAGAGCAGTGGGGGATGCATGGCACAATGCTTTGGGAGGGGTGGCGGTAGGTATGATGATGATTCAGATGATTTAGACGTGCCTCAGGGTGATGGTACGATATTCTATGACATCACTCAGACAGGAGGCATCTTGATGGATGCGCGGGGGAAGGACATCATGGCCTTCATGCGCTCTGTAATTGCTAACAATTACAGAGATTGCTTTATCCACTTCAAAGACCAGCCAAAGAGGTTGGCTGATGAGACCCTCGCTGCTGTTCGCTCTAGGTATCCTAACCCCCCCAATCACCAGTTCACAGATAAATGGGCCAAGTCAAAGATTGTTACGATACTTGGCAATAAAAGATCTTCGCTTAAGAGGCAGGCACTAGCGGAGCTTGCCAGGCTTGAGGGAGGTCAACCACCAAGGGGCCCGCCCCACACCACTAACAAGCGTGAGTGGAAGAAAGCAATGAAGTCAGTGAGGGAGAACCCCAGTCTGCAGCACGTGGAGGCACGAAGGATCCAGATGGAGGAATATGGAAGCGCACATTTTGGAGTAGGGGGTGTTGAATCATGGGAGGCCCAATTTGTAAGTATCGATCTCAAATTATATTGCTTATGTAGTTTATTAGGAGGTTGTTTCTTTGTACTAATCCCTCCGCAAAGTGTGTCGTCTTGTAGCTTGAGATTGTGGGCAGATACCCTACTCCTGTGGAGACAGCCTACCACCGCCACCATCGCAGAGGAGATACATGGAGGCACTTCTATGATGACGGGTTGATTACTGAGGAGCAGTATACCCGGGCTACTGGAGCAGCCCCCGAGGTATTTGAAAGTAATTAAATAATGCCAAAATTATAAGTAAAGATTTGATTTTTCATACATTAATATATGTTGTCCCTTGTTTACAGGCCCATGCACAAGACGATGAGGAAGATGAGGAAGGAGGCGCAGAAGGGAGCGTAGAAGGGAGCGTGGAAGGCAGCGAGGATTAGTCGTAGAAGTAGTGCTAGCTACTCCTTTTTGTACTTAAAGCCACTGGCTTGGCTTCGTGCCAAAAGCCAAAAAAAGTGCAGCTAATGCATGGTGCCCTTTTTTCCTTAAAATCCAAAAAAAGGACGGCCAATCCATGGCCATCCTTTTTTAATCCTCCCTCACAAACAAAGTGGCCAAAATGTAAAAAAGGTCAGATATTGCATGGACGCCAAGGATGTTTTTATTCGAAGCTCTACTTATATATTAATATAAAATCTTGGCAAAAGTTTCTCAAGCTAGTTTTTTTAGTTTCACAAAATTGATAGAATGTACATTACAATTTAATATGTTTTCATTTGAAATTTGAAGAAAAAGTTGTAAATCCTGGGGAAACCTAAATTTTTTTCTTGTAAAGTTTTAAATCTTGGTGAATGTCTCAAACCTTTATTTTTATTAGGGTGTACAAACTTTCGACACCAATATATACAAGTTTCACTTCTTAACGAGACTAACAGAAAAAAATCATCCATGATGGATGCCCTATTTTAATTTAAAATTTGAGAAAATTTTATAATTGTCCTTTTTAATACAAAAAACACAATATCCAAAATTTGAAACAATTATTAACTTTAAATAATACAATCATGTTAACTTTACATGTGTTTTCATAGAGTTATATCATGCATGAGACTAAACAAAATGTACTACAATACATTGAGACTTGTGAAATGATCAAAGACAATGACATATATAGATTGTTCAAGTACTAAAGTTTTTTACATAGGGTACTTAAACACTAGAAACTCTATTGATTTTACAAGGAGTTTCATAGGCCATGGAAGTGGCATGAATTTACAATGCTCTATTTGGGGTGCACTCATCATTACTCAAAAGTAGTCCTTGTGTTGCCACAAATAGTTATTTTAATAGAACTACATAATATCCATAATAAGCATGTATCTTATGAACATTCAACATTCACTACAACATGCGGGGAGGAGCTTATGACACTTCCTATAGATGTCTTATAGGCACGAGCATGAAACTTGTCAGTATGGCTCGTAGGCAGGGGGAGATGTCGATATCAACGACGGTGATAAAGTCGATGCAGGTGTCCATATGATAGTTGATATAGGCGTAGGTATATACCAATGCCTATATCGACTATCATAGTGACACATGTACGGACTTTGTCATCATCGTTGATACTGACTCAAGATTAAATTGTCCATACCTATGCTTTTACAGAACGTCATTTCCAAGGGGACCCAAAATAATATTTGACCACAATTTTGGTCATTTGAAAGATAAAAAATAAGTAAAAAATATAAGACTATGTACACCAAAATTGAGATCAAAACACTAATATATTAATGGTAAACTTAACATACAAATGTACAAAATGGCACTATAAAAATGAGAGGACCAAAGATAGGAAGCCTCGTTGGTGTCAAAACAATCAGTCAGTACACTTTACATCAATGGCTTTGTCTTGAATCAAGTCTTGTGCACCAAATAAGTATATCTCTAGGTTTACATACAATTGATCACCTATATCATCATCCTCTATTGTATGTTTACATACCTAAGACTTGATCCTCTAGCTCACCCTCTAATTCTCCCTCTTCTTCCCCAATGTTGTTATCTCCACCTTCCTCCATTATAGTGTCATTATTGTCACCTTCTTCATGGCAAATATCATCATCTTCATCCACTTCCTTAGAATCGGCATCATTAGTTGGATCTGTTGTGGCGATATCTCTGTATCCACATCCCTATCTTTAAAAATATTTTTCTTCAAGGATAAACGTGGACCACGTACCACCATCCTAGATCCAAACATTCAAAATGGAAGACCACCTATGTTGAAGATGCAAATTAAATGCCATCAATTATATAAATTTATGCCTAAGTATATGAGAGGAATATACACACACACATATATATAAATCTACCATTAATTGTCTGAAAGAAAAGATATTTTCTTTTGATCAATTCATTAGTATGTACCTTTTCACAATGCTCAAGAAGAATGAAAGTATCACTTTCATCGGTCCAGATTCTGGTGGAATCAATGGCAAAGAAACCACTCCTACCTCTCTTGATAGTAGCATTGGGACCATTGTAGATAGTTATAAACCATTTGACATCAAGAATGAAAATAGTAATTCATCTAAAATCAACTTCATAGATGTCACATATGGTCCTACAATAGTCTAATTGCAAAGAGAGAAGATTGGTATCAAAAGAACTTGCTCGGCTATCTTATATGAAGTTAGCCATGACTTGACAATCATAGGTGACTCTCCTTTAATCGATGCGTTCCACATAAAAATCCCATCTACATGACCATAATGCATAATACTTTTTGTACTACAAAAGAAAATGATTAAAACAATGAGGATGCATTTTGTAGCGATTGTGAGCATAAATGCACAAATTAAGTAGAAAGGTAAGAAACTTATATGTGGCATACATCTGACTGCAAGATTTTGCTCTCGATTGGTTATGTCCTATCCATAATCTTTGGCTTTATGAAGAGCTTCTTGTAACCAATCACATGACGTGTGTCTAGGGAGAAGAGCAAGGTCTGGTGGATATGGTTCCCTTTTCCTGTGCATGATTCTAAATCTCTCATTTATTCTTTCTGTTTTGGCCTCTTCATTTCTCTCCATTTATTTTTTCATCTTGGAACTATTGACGATACAAAACTTGTTGAAATTCTCCCGTTTCTCTTTGCTCTTTGCTCATCTTTCTTTAAATCCCTTTACCTTGGGGAACCTCAGAAATAGCATGATCATCATCCTTGATGTTCCAAGCATGTGGCATATCGGGATCCATGAATGCAAGAAACTTCATGATGTATACTAGTGACTCCTCCACAAGCCATCCCTCTGCCATTACTGCTTTGTATCTATCTCTTTGCCATTACTGCTTTGCATCTATCTCTTTGCCTTACAAGTCCCTTCAAAGTTTTCATAAACCATTCAAGGAAAAACATCCAACGACTATGAACGGTTCATGCAATGGCAAACTCATTAGCTACATGAACAGCAAGTGCACCTGAGTCATCGTAATACTTGAGGGAATTAGTGCTTGTCAAGCAAGCACATAGATTTTATGGAGTCCACCTTATCCCTCTCGATGCTTGATACAGAGATCTCTTTTTGCAAGATCTACCTATCATCACGTGCACATGTAATATTCAATATTTTCTACCGATCATTTAAAATTATATGAAATATAATCACGATGATATGATAGTAAGCATACCTGACAATGCCACTGATCTTGAAGATATCTTTTCTAACATCTTCTAATAAGCATCCTCTCATTGTAATTGGGAGGATAAATTACCCAAGCAACAAAGAAGTTATAACAATGTATCACATGTAAAGAATGAGGGAGAGAGATAGGAGACTCAAGTTCAGCTTTCTTCACAACACACAAAAGAGAGAGGACACAAGGTTGGAGGGTGAAGCCTTTCTTCACTTTTGCACACAACAAAAAATACAATAGAAGAGGGAAATACCCTATATGTCAAATCCTAGAATACGTGGTTCATATGTGAACCCAAACCAAAAACATACGTGGTAGTCTAACTACACCACGAGTACAACTAACATAGGCAGTGACATAAATGATAGTCATCCAGGAGATATATCGGGGGTAGAGCTTGATATCTCAACACTGCCCCTCAAGCTCAAATCCATCTCACGTACACCAAGCAAGCTCCTAAATCTGCGAAGCTTCTCGGTACCCAATGCCTTCGTAAAAATATCAGCCACCTGCTCCTCAGTGCTGACATAGACAAGATCAATCTCACCAGCTAGAACCTTCTCTCTCACAAAGTGATAATGCACCTCAATGTGCTTCGTTCTAGCATGATAAACTGGGTTATTAGCAAGCATGATGCTGCTAATGTTGTCACAATGAATGACAACTGCTGCATGAATTGACTGTCCCATATCTGCAAGTAGCTTCCGTAACCAAGCTACCTCACATGCAGCCATTGCTGCACCCCTGTACTCAGCCTCTGTGCTCGACAAGGCAACTGTTGGCTGCTTCTTGCTGCTCCAACTGATGGCACCACTCCCAAGGGAAAACATAAAACCACTAGTAGATCTCATATCTGAGACACTACCAGCCCAGTCAGCATCTGTGTATCCATGTACCTGTAATGCACACCCAGCTTCATAAAACAGTCCATAATGCAATGTGGACTTCACATACCGCAGTATGCGCCTAGCCGCATCCAAATGTGGCTTCCTCGGTGCCTGCATAAACTGACTCACCAGCCCCACAGCATAGCTCAAATCTGGTCTGGTTATAGTCATGTAAATCAAGCTACCTACTATGCGCCTGTACATAGTAATATCTTCAAGAAGCTCACCTGTCTCTGCATTGAGCTTCACATTCTGCTCCAATGGAACAGAGATAGGCCTACAGCCTGTCATCCCATATTTGGACAGCATGTCCAAACCGTATTGCCTTTGCAACAGCCATATCCCACTTGGGGATCTAATAACCTCAATGCCCAAGAAGTAACGCAGCTCTCCCAAATCCTTCCTCTCAAATTTCTGCTTCAACAGCAGCTTCACTTCATTAATGTCTGCATCACTATCACCTATAATAATAAAGTCATCAACATAGATGACTATAAGCACAATCCCTCTGTTTGTCCTTTTCACATAAAGTGAAAAATCTGAATTGGAAATCTGAAATCCAATAGTGACAAGATATTGCCCTATCTTGTCTGACCATGCCCTCGGCGCCTGTTTTAAGCCATACAAGGCTTTGCGCAACCTGCATACAAAATCGGGGTGTGAATTATCCTCATAACCTTCTGGCTGCATCATATAAACCTCTTCCTGCAAATCACCATGCAAGAAGGCATTTTTCACATCCATCTGATGCAAAGACCATCCCTTTGTAGCAGCCATAGCAATTACTGCTCTCACGGTTGCCATCCTTGCAACTAGGCTGAAAGTTTCCTCATAGTCAATTCCATATGTCTGCGCAAAACCTTTGGCAACCAATCTTGCCTTGTAGGTAGCTAACAGACCCATCAGCATTGTGCTTTACTTTGTAAACCCACTTGCAGCCAATAGCCTTCTTATCATGAGGCAAAGGCATCAAATCCCAAGTGTGGTTTGCATCCAAGGCAGCCATCTCTTCTTCCATAGCTGCTTCCCAATTTTTATGCCCTGCTGCATCCTCAAAACATGTGGGCTCTGGCTCCTCTAGAACCTTGACCATATAAGCATAGTGATGTGCTGTATACCCATCATATCTCAGCCTATCAATTGGATACTTAATACGAGTGGACCTCTGTACAACTGGATCAGTTGCAGGAGTCTTTAAATCATGCCTGCTTTTCCTTGCACCAGGTGTAACAACAGAAGGAATCCCAAGTTCCTCATCAAGGCTCATTTCAGAGCCACTTGACTCTCCATCAACATGAGAGCTACCAGCAGACACATCAAACACTGGAGCATGGTCTACTTTTTCTTTTCCCTTATGTGATACCTGCACAACACTATCAGGGCTGCCATGTGACGATTCACTAGATCTCAATCTCCCTATCCATGCATTAGATCCACTAGTAGAGGACTCTCTGGGTCCACTCAAGGCTTGAGATTGCTACTCTGCATTTATTGCAGCATTCCCATTTCCTGCATCTGCATCTCCTACCATAACAGTTGGTGCATACCAGCTGCTCATTTCATCAAAAACAACATCTCTGCTCACTTGCATTTTGCGGGTGGAAGGGTTATAACAGCGATACCCTTTCTGGTGCTGAGCATATCCAATAAAGATGCATTTTTCTCATGCTGGCCCTAGAATAGTAGGGTAAACATTTGTACAAGTGGAGAATGGCAGTGGTGCCAATCTCTTATTAGGCCCTAAGAAATGGCATTGAGAAGCCTAAACTCACATGTGCAGAGATCATATGGATTTGTGTCAATCTCTGTGGAGAATGCCACCAGTGGAGAATGGAAGTGGTGCCAATCTCATACCATGACCTGAAAACATGCACAAGGAATCCTAAACTCAAATGCATTGGCACTTTTCCCTTTATCCTACTGCAGCTAATAAAATTAGTGGAATGTCTAGACTACCACTAGTGGAGAATGGCAGTGATGCCAATCTCATGCTGGAAACTACTTAATCACACTGAGATCATCAAACTCACATGTGGATTGGAATTGGACACCACTCTCCTAGAATACCCCTCCAAGAATAGTGGGGTAATCATTTGTACAAGTGGAGAATGGCAGTGGTACCAATCTCTTATTAGGCCCTACAGAATGGCATTGAGAGGCCTAAATTCACATGTTCATTCTTCTATATAGTGATCACTGTCTCCACTATGTAGAGATCATATGGAATTGTGTCAATCTTTGTGGAGAATACCACCAGTGGAGAATGGCAGTGGTGCCAATCTCATACCATGACCTGAAAACATGCACAAGGAATCCTAAACTCACATGTGCATTGGCACTTTTGCCATTATCCTAGTGTCAATCTACATGTTTAGTTTGTCTAGATTACCACTAGTGGAGAATGGCAGTGATGCCAAACTCTTGCTGGCACCTACATAATGACACAGAGATCATTAAACTCACATGTGTATTTGAATCGGACACCATTCTCCTATGATCACTGGAATAACCCTCCTAGAATAGTAGGGTAAACATTTGTACAAGTGGAGAATGGCAGTGGTGCCAATCTCTTATTAGGACCTAGAAAATGGCTTTGAGAAGCCTAAAATCACATGTGCATTCTTCTATGTAGTGATCACAGTCTCCGTTATGTAGAGATCATATGGAATTGTGTCAATCTCTGTGGAGAATGGCAATGGTGCCAATCCTCACATGTGCATTGGCACTTTTGCCATTATCCTACTGCAGCCAATAAAATTAGTGGAATGTCCATCTATAGGTTTAGTTTGTCTAGACTACCACTAGTGGAGAATGGCAGTGATGCCAATCTCATGCTGGCAACTACATAATCACACTGAGATCATCAAACTCACATGTGGATTGGAATCGGACACCACTCTCCTAGAATACCCCTCCTAGAATAGTAGGATAAACATTTGTACAAGTGGAGAATGGCAGTGGTGCCAATCTCTTATTAGGCCCTAAGAAATGGCATTGAGAAGCCTAAACTCACATGTGCATTCTTCTATCTAGTGATCACTGTCTCCGTTGGGTAGAGATCAAATGGAATTGTGTCAATCTCTGTGGAGAATGGCACCAGTGGAGAATGGCAGTGGTGCCAATCTCATAGCATGACCTGAAAACATGCACAAGGAACTCTGAACTCACATGTGCATTGGCACTTTTCCCGTTATCCTACTGCATCCAATAAAATTAGTGGAATGTCAATCTATAGGTTTAGTTTGCCTAGACTACCACTAGTTGAGAATGGCAGTGAGGCCAATCTCATGCTGGCAACTACATAAGGACACTGAGATCATCAAACTCACATGTGGAGTGGAATCGGACACCACTCTCCTATGATCACTGGAATACCCCTCCTAGAAAAGTAGGCTAAACATTTGTACAAGTGCAGAATGGCAGTGGTGCCAATCTCTTATTAGGCCCTAAGAAATCGCATTGAGAAGCCTAAACTCACATGTGCATTCTTCTATGTAGTGATCTTAGTCTCGGCTGTGTAGAGATCATATGGAATTGTGTCAATCTCTGTGGAGAATGCCACAAGTGGAGAATGGCAGTGGTGCCAATCTCCTACCATGACCTGAAAACATGCACAAGGAATCCTAAACTCACATGTCACTGGCACTTTTGCCATTATCCTACTGCAGCCAATAAAATTAGTGGAATGTCAATCTATAGGTTTAGTTTGTCTAGACTACCACTAGTTGATAATGGCAGTGATGCCAATCTCATGCTGGCAACTACATAATCACACTGAGATCATCAAACTCACATGTGGAATGGAATCGGACACCACTCTCCTATGATTACTGGAATACCCCTCCTAGAATAGTAGGGTAAACATTTGTACAAGTGGAGAATGGCAGTGGTGCCAATCTCTTATTAGGCCCTAAGAAATGGCATTGAGAAGCCTAAACTCACATGTGCATTCTTCTATGTAGTGATCACTTCGCTGTGTAGAGATCATATGGATTTGTGTCAATCTCTGTGGAGAATGCCACCAGACTTGGAGAATGGCAGTGGTGCCAATCTCATACCATGACCTGAAAAAATGCACAAGGAATCCTAAACTCAAATGCATTGGCACTTTGGCATTATCCTACTGCAGCTAATAAAATTAGTGGAATGTCTAGACTACTACTAGTGGAGAATGGCAGTGATGCCAATCTCATGCTGGCAACTACATAATCACACTGAGATCATCAAACTCACATGTGGATTGGAATTGGACACCACTCTCCTAGAATACCCCTCCAAGAATAGTGGGGTAAACATTTGTGCAAGTGGAGAATGGCAGTGGTGCCAATCTCTTATTAGGCCCTAGAGAATGGCATTGAGAAGCCTAAATTCACATGTGCATTCTTCTATATAGTGATCACTGTCTCTGCTGTGTAGAGATCATATGGAATTGTGTCAATCTTTGTGGAGAATGCCACCAGTGGAGAATGGCAGTGGTGCAATCTCATACCATGACCTGAAAACATGCACAAGAAATCCGAAACTCACATGTGCATTGGCACTTTTGCCATTATCCTACTGCAGCCAATAAAATTAGAGGAATGTCAATCTACACGTTTAGTTTGTCTAGATTACCACTAGTGGAGAATGGCAGTGATGCCAAACTCATGTTGGCACCTACATAATGACACTGAGATCATCAAACTCACATGTGGATTGGAATCGGACACCACTCTCCTATGATCACTGGAATACCCCTCCTAGAATAGTAGGGTAAACATTTGTACAAGTGGAGAATGGCAGTGGTGCCAATCTCTTATTAGGACCTAGAAAATGGCTTTGAGAAGCCTAAACTCACATGTGCATTCTTCTATGTAGTGATCACAATCTCCGTTGTGTAGAGATCATATGGAATTGTGTATGTAAAATGGCACTAGCACCATCCCAAGAGAAGAATGGCACTAGTGCCATTCTCTCTATGAGTTCAGAGAGAAAGGTTGCACTATTTACATTCTCAATTGTAGTTTCATATGTTTTTGTGCTTCGACATTGTTGAATACACTCTAAAGAATCAAAATATTTCTATATTCCTCAACTTCCACAGGGACCAATGATGCATGGAAGGATATGGAGACATCAAATGTAGAGGACAACATACCACCCAAAATGGGGACTATCAATTACGCGATGGATACAGGAGGTATAGAAGAAAACATAACCCCAAAAATGGAGAAAATTGCAAGGAATATCATGAATCCTATACTTTTAGAAGAGAACATGGATGAAGTACTGTCTCAACATTGGGGACAAGACTAGATAATCTTATTGTTATTGCAAACATGTATGAAAACATAGCACCTGACAATTTGGATGAGTCAGAAGCCAGCAACTTCAAGGAGAATTTGGATCTATATCCACATACAATTTCTTTGGATATGCCACGAATAACAATCATATTAGACTTGAATGGCTTGTTATTAAGTTGCTGCCTATTCAAGTCTCCAATACATCCGTCTATTATGCATGGCAAAAATAGTTATATGGTTGTTCATCCTGGGTGCATAAAATTTCTTAAAATCTTGGTACAAAGATTTAATATAGGTATCTGGTCAACTGCGATGGAGTATAACGTACTTGATATGGTAGGAAAGCTGCAAAATTATGCAAATGAGAGCCTCCCTTTCTTTGTTATATGGTCTCAGCAAGGATGCTACACTTACAGTAAGACGAGGATAAATAGGCCTGACAAGGTTGGTGTTGGGGCAATGTTCAAAACCTTAGCAAAAATCTCAAAGGCATTTGGATGTGATGCTAGAAGGACAATCCTTGTTGATGACTCCCCATACAAGGCTTGCATTAGCCCTCCATCAAATTGCATATTTCCTTCAACGTTTAATGTACAAGACAAGGATGATAATATTCTATTGAGAGAGTTGATGCCGTACTTACTACAACTCGATGAAACTAAAGATGTGCGTAGCATGATTGAGACAAATCGGTATGGAAAATTACTTATGATGGAGGGGCATAAGGATTTCAACCTTGTCCATAAAGTAATTGATGAATGGAGGGAGGAAAATCATGCATGGTCAAGAATGGAATATAAAACAAGAAATCTTCCTCTTGCAGATCAACTAAGAGAGAGGGCTATAGGTGGTAATATAGAACCAAAGGGTGTACACCCTAGGGCAACCCATGGTGGTGATGGCCAGGTGCCTAAACTCAATGCATCCCAAATAAGACTTTTAAGGAATGCTCTGCAACTATCTAGCATGAATGCTATGCAAGTTTCTCAATTAGCTATAGACCTAGGGTACAAAGGTCGCTATATCAAGAAATACATTGCTAAGGGCTACATAAACCGACTACAGAATGCGTATTTTCCATGAAGGTACATATGTCAAAGTGTTTTTTGATTTTATCTCAAGTCTATATAACTATTGTTGCAGCTAATTGAATTTGTCTTTTGTGATGTAGATAGATATACGTTCAAATCAAGCTTGAGTAGGTACATACCAGAGCGAGATCCATTTGGACCACCAAAGTTACATGTCCTTATCAACGAAGTGTTCTGGATAAAAAATGTGGCTTTCGAGGCGCATGAGTCAACCATTATAGGTGCTGGCTTGGGCTTGTTTGTGCATGACTCCATCAAGAGAGGGACTACTATTCTCCATTATGGAGGTGACAAGTACTCCTACAGAGACTAGAAGGAATTATGTAGAGTTCATCCAAGGCTAAAGAAGTACTCTATCCAAGAGGACCCTACTGTCCCTATGAAGGATATGGTGCATATTGTTGGTGATGTTCAATATGGCAATGTGGCAGGATTTATTAATAGCAATAGAAATACCAATGTAAAGCCAAACGTTTGTTATGTATCTTCCCCTAATGTTCCACCTTGGTATGACCCCATGATGAACATAGATATAACAAAATATGGTCACATTTGTATTGAATCCATAGATGATATACATGTAGGAGAGGAGCTATTTGTAGACTATGAGTTTTGAATAACAACATTGTATTTCTTTATACAATCATTACTTATGGGAATTACTACTTTCTTGCCAGCTATGTAAATTGGTGCGTAATTGTTGTGTGTGAATAATATGCAAACATGTTCATAACTACATTCATAATGTATTTTGAAGGAGTGTCTCTCGTGCCATTATTTCCGGTGCCATTCTCTTTGGGGCTAGAAATTGAGAGTTTCTTTGGAATCATAATTTATTTCAGGGATTTCAATGGTGCATCAACAAGTTGTTATGTTTTCATCCTAAAGTGTACTTTTTTACTTTGCAATGAGTAATCACCATGACATGTAAAGTTATCCTTTTACAATAATGCTAGTCAGTCTAAACATTGAAAGTGCACAATAAATGATTGTCATTGCCACCTAAATTACATCAAATGCTTGTCATTGCCCATTGATTTTCCATCAACTACATATCTTGCATTCATTCTCCTCTAAAAGCACTTGGTCAAGTTAAAGAGCCTGTGCGTTTTCATTGCAATACTCATGGTTATTAACTACACTCTACATTTTTTAAACGGTGTTTTGGAGATTTTTAAATGAGAATGCTCACAACAAAGCGAGTCTCAATATCAATGGAAATTCCAGAGAGCTATTATGAAGGTGTTTTTGAACATCACTATGGCTCACGAGATGAATCTAACTCAAATGGGTTTCAAAGTTTATTATTTTGTTGATGATAACGTAGTTTAGACACTGATATTCTATTTATTATTTGAGAATGTAGTTGATATTTCACACTTCATGAATGGCTATCTAGTCTATTTTCACATATTTTTCTCGTTTTTTCATTGAGGGGAGCTACAATTTCTTCCAAAACTGCCATTCTGAGAATTGTGTTTTTCCCGAATTATCTAATACGGTCTTTTTTTTGCTTTTCTAGCTTTTTGCATCTCTTCTATTTCTCTTTTTTGCTTTTTTTCCTTTCTGCTTTGGCGCTTTTTCATCTTTCTGCTTTTCTACCTTTCCTGTTTTCCATCTTTCTCCTTTTCCACCTTTCTGCTTTTTTACTTTTCCGCTTTTTTGCCTTTCCTCTTTTTTGTCTTTTCCTCTTTTTCATCTTTCCACTTTTTTGCTTTTAGGCACTTTTTCGTGTTTCCGCAACTCTAGTTTTTTGCATTTTCGTATTTTCACTTTTCCACCTTTTCTCTCATTCCACCTTCCATCTCTTTTTGCTTTCTCTATTTTCATCATTCCTCTCTTTCTTTAAGAAAGTATTTATTTATTCGTTTTATTTTTCTTTCGCATGTAAGTAATTGGAGTTTTTTTGCTTCTTATTTGGTTGTATTGTTTGTGTTTGTGTCTACTATTTGTCCAATCCAGTTAAATTAGCCACGTCATCACGTCACACATCTAGAGAGAAGACTCCTTATGATCAGCAGATTCCTCATAGGAAGAGAGAGCATGGAGTCTATAGTCCAGAGGACTTTGATTCCACTTAGCTGACTCCTCAGCCGACTACCCTTGAGTAGTTTCCTTTGCTAGGATCGCATGGCTTTGTGATTCCTTAGGAGTTTGTCATATCCATGAGCCCCGCAGAGCTAGACAGATACATCTCTCTTATCTCCTCTCAAAGGAACTCCAATGTTCCCTCTCCTGCACCGTTTGGGGGTAGATTGATGCCATCGACGGCTCTTTCTACTAAACAAACGTCCCCTATGATAGCTTTCAAGGGATCATCACCCAGAGGTCGGCATCATAAATCTAGCAAGAGTAGGAAGGGTCATGGCTGCTATGGTGGCACGACAGATGTAGACGAGTTTGCACACTCCCAGTGCTCCCAATCCCCCCCTCTTCATGAGACGTAGCTCCAGTCTGGTCCCTTGTCCACCCCTCTCATAGGCCGCACCACCCTTTGCATCCCTTGCTGCGGTATCCCTCAATCCATCCCTCGGCCTAGCTCCACCACTACTCCCACCACTTTGCGCTCTACCTTCGCTACTCCCTTCAACACACATCCTTCGGACTATATTTTGCCCAAGGACCTCTACTACCTCGTGAATGACCTTCATGAAGTTGTAGAGATCACCAAGGGATGAAGGTCATGAATTATGAGGAGGTTGATGAGCACACACTTTGCTAAGGATATCTAGAAACCTTGGCATGAGAAGGACGAGAGAGATAAGAAAGCCATCTTAGAATCCCTAATTTGACAATTTTCTAACCCTCCCGTGTACGAGTATGAGTGGAATTGCATGCTTAGGTGCATGGGAGAGATCCTAAAGCATCGTAGTAGATACAAGTTGAGAGAATCTATGAGGTTAAGTAGGAACAAGCCAGGGTGGGCAGATGCAAAGATTGGAAGAAAGCAAAGAAGGAGCTCAAGGACAATCTAGATGGGTGGGTGACTCAGCAAAGGGGGTGAAGCGAATGCGGTAGATCATAGGTGTTTTGCACCTTGGGAGCAGTGGAATGATCACCAACTATGCATGGGTGGTAAGTATATATTTATCTTCTACTGCATATCTAATATGTTCAGTCATTCAAATGTTTCATCATTCATATCTAACTCCTTGAATTTGGATCCATAGGAATCTATGATTAGTAAGCCTCCAACTGATGACGAGTACAAAAGGGTAGACAAGATTCGAGCCAAGCCTTGGTTCAGGGAGATGGATCAAGCATGGCATGAAATTGAATGGAAGAAGGTAGAAAAGCATCATGTGCGTATACTCTAATCCTCATTGTTGTCATTTGAGTACCATCATTGTCTTACAATCGATGCTCTTATCTTATTTTATAACCTGTTTTGTTCTTAGGGAGGCAACTTCGACACATCCGGAGATGTAGATTTGGAGAATAGATCTCAAGCACAATAGGAGAGACTCCCAGGACTGGAGGAGGGCGAGGGAGAAGGCCTATGCAAAGTGCCCACCACAGTAGTAGGCGAGGAGGGCGAGGAGAGTAGTAGTAGTGGTAGTATAGGACATTTTTTCATTTTGTATTTTGCCATTTTTGCCATTTTTTAGTGCAAGACTTTGACAAATTTACCATTTTGAACTTTGGCACTTTTGCCATTTTGCAGTGCAAATCATTTTGTAGCCCTGTTTTGTAACATTGTAGCATGCTTTTGATGTATCATCTCCTTTTGTAACATGTTATACTACCATTTAATGGGGCTGAAACAAGCCCCATCCTATCCCACAAAAAAATATTTAATATTCTATAAAAGAGTTTGTATATACTGACGGTTCTAGTGTCAACTGATACCAATGCTAATACCAACACTAGAAAGACTCACTTAATGACACTGACACCAACACGTATACCAACTCATCTATTGCGATTCGCACACTGACGGACACTCCGACCCTTTCGACTTAATTTTTAAAAAATTCTTTGTATTAGCATTGTTGTCTGTGTCGAAAAGTGGCCCATATCTTGTAGTGATTAAATTGAGAGAGAGAGAGAGAGAGAGAGAGAGAGAGAGACGTGATCTCAATCATGGGCAAACATATGGCAAACATATAACTAAATGTTGTACTCTTTTGTCAATTCTAAAGACTATTAAAGAAAGGAGGGAAGTATAAGCCAAGGTAATACTCCCTCAATTTTCCTGCAATCTCTCTTTTCTTTATTCTCATTTGTACATGATAGTTTTCTTGAATCATCTTTACCATGCACATAATAAAATACAAAGAAACATTTTAAGATATAAGTCTTTAATAAGAAGAAACAATATTGGAAGTTGTGAAATTATTTAATATATTATAATCCACCTTTATCACATACGTACATTTATCTTTGTTTATTTCTTTCGCTCTTCTCAGTCACACATTAACCCAACTCATCCTTAATTAAAATAAGTCACTCCCATTTAATTGTTGTAGTCAAACCAAAGACCAAATACCCAAATGATTGATTGTGATCTTCAAAAGAAAACAAATACTTTTGCCTTTCAGATTAGCCTTATCCATCTTACAAACCAAAGGTTATACACTAAATGAGGATTTTTGGCCTACCCTTAGTGTATGTCTTAGTGAAGATTTGACTCGAGAAATAAAAAATATTTTTAGTTGCTTTCGTGTGGTTGTCATGCATCTAAAATTTGCATAAGTTCACGTGTGACTCTCAAGTGTTTTCCCTTTTGGTGTGGCCTTTGATTTTGCTGGTTGTATCTTCCTTTGCCTTGATTTTGCCTCTCTCCCTTCATGCTCTTCCTACCTTTGTGCATGATTGGAGCATGTATTGTTGTAGTTGCTTCTCCCTTGATTTTGCATGGACACGAATAATCATATGGGCAGTGATGCGTACTCGCGGAAGTATAACACCTCATTGAAAAACATTACCTTATCAATAAAATCTCTCATGATGAAAAACAAAATCATTTGGAGAAATGCTATAATCATCCCAATCAAAACACCAAATACGTTGGTTGTTAATGGCATTGGAATCCCATAGGATTTGTAGGTTTGCACAAACTATTCCATTGCTTGTATCATCAAATAGATTTATGTCTCAACATTCCATATATTGCTAAGTTTTCATTGTATAAGCATCAGTCGATTGCTTGAGACGTCCTCCTATTTACGATTTAAAGAAGTGATGGATCATCATACAAGCCATGGATTGTCACCCTCTAAGACTGGCAAACTTGGCAACCATCATAAGCGTGGATAGGGTGACTTGTGTCGACAACTAGATGAAGGTTGAGAAGGAATTACTCAAATCACTCAAGCTAGAAGAGCAGATTAGCTCCCTGCAACCTATTATTTTGGGAAAATACTACCTTAGAATAGTGGCCATGTCTATGCTCATGGCAATGAATGTCCACTCCTAGCTCTCAAATTGTTGTGCACTCAATCAAGGTCTTAACATGCTAGAGACAATCCTCAAGACATGGTATGAGGTTACTCATGGTAGTTTGTGATTGGTTGCATCATGGATGAATTATTTAGAAGATAGAGATTGCATCCAATTCCATAGTACAGATGTTGCAGGAAAACCCATTTATAAAAGTGTCTGGACCATGTATGATCTCCAAATCTTCTTCTTAAAAGAGAAGAAGATCAACACAAGGTTTGTTCCTCATGAGGAGAGCACCCTGCTCCAAATGTGGCAAGGTTGATATACGCAATAGAGCTGTGTATATGATTCCTTTTTTTATCCAAGAAGGAGGAGGTATAGGTGCAACATTTCAAGGATGAGGTTGGGGTGGTATGCAAAATTGACGTTACATGCTTATAGTCCTTCTTCTCTCCATTTGAGAATTATGTGGCCAATCCTTTATTTTCTACAATAGGCTAGGTTGAATAAGGACTTAAGCAACATTTTGTGGAGATGACAGAAAACCAAGTATTCCCCTCCTTTTTCCCCTTGGTAGGCCTAATGAATGTCAATCATTTTGTTTTATGTAAGACAACTCATAAATCATTTAAAATATTGATCAAAACAAATTTGTGACTTAAAAATGTTCAAAAATACATAAAATAAACAACATTTACTTTTTATGCCCTCCCATTCTACGCGACCATTCACAAGCTATATCCAAAACCATGTCTTTTAAAAAGAGCATTTACTCATAAACCCCCATTTTGTGTAAGACAACCCTTTTGTGATTCTGTTTCCTTCAAGGTATAAAAAATAATTAGTCTAAATACATTTAATTCTGACTGATACCATCATTAGGGAAAAAGGGAACTCATTTTGGGGCCCTGTAAGAAATTCACTATGTTTTGATTTATTTCTCTCCTAAAAGACCTCAAAAATAGTAAAATACGAAAACGTGGCTCAGAACTGTCAGTAAGGACTACAGAACTGTCAATTCAAAAAGGAATAAGATAATCTTTTGTCTGACTAACACGATTTTGCATTAAATATCTCCTTAGATTTTTTTTTGTTTACCAAAGATTCCGCATCTCTTTTGTCGATGTGTGTAGGCCTTTCATAAAGAATCCATCACTGAACTTGGTGATTGCAAGTTTTCAAAATATTCACATGGATACCACCACACTTCCACGATTCATGTTACAAAATGATTATGAGATTGAAAAACAAACTTCGCAACCTCAGAAGCACAAAAAATGGCCGATACTAGTGAGTCACTATCTCAGAAGAAGCAATTACACCATCTTCACATCGACTTAGAAGAACAATATGCTCCAGCACAAAAAAGACGAAAGGATGCGATGCTGAATGCTCAACAGTGGGAAAATATGAGAAGAGAAGGGCTTCAACATATTGACTTATGGTGCGATGGAAGCATATATCCAAAATGTCAAGTAAAAAACTCTACACCTCCATTTGTCAATCCCACCACATTACTGAGGTTTGCCTGCGATGGACAAAATGGACTTCTTGGTTATATTTCAGCGTAGTCTGCATTTGCGAAAACGTAATAAATGATGTACCTACAAGAAAAGGGGGCCAAGATGCAGGAGATAGCCATTCGTGCAAAATTGGAGCAGCAGTTGCAGAATGAAATTGAGGAGCATTCAAAGAGTAAAAAAGAGTTGACAAGAGCAAGAAAGAAGAGAACTGTGCTTGGAGACAGACTACATAGCAGGAAGATTAAAAACATTGCAAATTTGAAGGCTGGGACTGGTGGATGCAAGCGACGAATTCAGGAAGCAAGGTTAGATTGAAATTTATCATTTTGTATACTCAAAAAGGCTCTCTTCCAGACTATATCTATTTCGTCGATTGTCGCAAAACAAGAATGGAGGTGCTGAATGATATAGGCATATTGTGTTGTTACTACAGGGAATTATTGGAGCCTGCAAAAGAAAATATGGACCCGAACCTTCTTCCTGTTAAACAAATGAAAGGATTGCTTTCTTGCGGTGTAGCAAAAGGTTTGATTGAGGAAAAAAAATACAAAACAGTCAAACGCAATGTTGTAGAGGACTTTGTATCCAATAATCAAGTTGATGGCACTATAATCCAAGAGGCTCTTGATGTTAGTGGAGTTAGCAGGAAGGGATATAGTTCGATTTTCCATGCGATATCCTCAAGTTTGAAAGATAAAAGGATTAAATGAGTTTTACTGCCAAATCCTGCAACCGTGTGGAGGATAAGAGGTCATTTGAATGAAAGTATAGATGAATTTATTGGGCAATATATCCATATTGAAGAAATATTTCATGGTGTTAAAGGAATCACTGTGTATGATCCTTGGAACAATATATTTGTAGATCTACAACAACTAAAAAAAAAATGGTCGAGTTTTATGGAATAACATTTGAGGAGTGCAAAGGCATTTTGAAATTTGTTATCAAACTAGATGAGTGTGAGGTTGTAAAGGAAAAGAAAATGGAAAGAGTTACTATTACATTGATGAATGGAGCAATTGATACATCATTGACTGAAGCGAGTTCGAAGTATTTTAGTGTGCAGTCAAAGAAACACATATGGTGGTTAGGCTCGTTCTAGGTATGATCATTTTTTGTTTTATACTTGATTTTGGTCATTGTTTTCAAATCTGTTATAGTAATACTTTTGTTTTCTATAATCTGGTAGGTGAAGACCGAAGACCATGAAACACTAGATTGGGTGTTTCACCACACGGAAATACCAAGAATAATCAAAATACAAGTGCAAAGGCGAGAATCTCCATGTTGCAGGAAAAGGTGATTTTCAAGTAGAGTGGCACATGGCCGGGGATCTTAAAACACTTAAGTGCATGTATAACATTAGTAAAGGAGGCAACTCAAAGTCTCCTTGTCTTTACTGCAAAGAATCAGCTCAAGTAATGGATTCAAAATGGTGGAAGAGAGCACCTAATAGAGATAAAGTTGACCCTGACTTCAAGGCCATTCTGGACATTCCACTATGTAATGTTCACATCTGCACATTGCATGGTCTATGTTGAATTATTGAGAAATTGGTATTTTTATATATTGGATTTGCTTGGAAACTCCGTCCCGAAAAGAATAGAAAGGATGCTCTTCAAGCATTGGAAAAAGTGTTATCCGATATAGGTCTGCATGGAGGAGATGTTCAAATCACAAAGGATTTTAAAAAGTCTACCAATGGCAAGGAGGTACCAATCAAGCCCTCTATTGATGGTCTTAAGGCAAGAAGATTCTTGTCTCGACCCAAACACAGTAAGCAAGTAAGGCAAGGTAGAACAGTTTCAAAGATTAATTATGGATTGTGGAAGCAAGTCCATAATGCTGTGAAAGATCATGAGGCAGATGGGGAAGCACGAAATAGGAAGGTAGAGGTGTGGAGGTCTCTTGATCAACTCTTCATGTTCTGTGACAAAGTAACATGGACAAAGAGTGATTATAAGAACTTTGAGGAGGCAATTAAACATTTTGGGAAGTCAATGAAAGACACGTGGATAGCCTGCAATATAACTCACTACATGGTAAGGCTCTATCTTTTTCTTTTACTTAAGTGTGATCCTCTTTTTTTTATTACTTACTATGCATTCTTATGTCTTATAGCATATCATATACAACCACCTTCCCTATTTTGTCAAAAAGTATGGATGCCCAGTAATTTGGTCTACCCAAGGCATGGAGAAATCTCACTACATGGCACGTAATGCATTTTTCAGACACACACAACACTATGGAGGGAGTCAGGAGGCAAATAGTCTGAAGGAAGTCTTCCAATGGTTTTACCGAGGCATACTACAGAGGCTGCATGCTAAAAGAAAAGTTGCTAGCTCCAAAATCAAGCTTGCTTTTCTTCTAGCCCAAAAGCAAAGACGAAGACAAGCTCTAGACAATTCAATTGCAGCAGAGAGACATAGACAATGGAGGGAATCAAAGATATTTAGAAACCATAAATGGACAAGTAAACATGAATAGGATTCATTTGTAACTTATTGGTGTTATGTCCACATGTTTTCAAACTCATTCAATAGAAATTTTTTTTGTGGAACAAGTGACTCTTGGTGTTATGCATGAAAAGTATTTCTTTCATGAAACATATGATCTAAACTTAATACAATTTGTTCACAATTTCAATATATTGTTTGTTTAATATTTAATGACACCACTCTATGTAAATGTACAAATCATTTCATCTTTAACTTATTGTTCATTTATACAAGATCATACCAGGTATTAAAGACTTTGTACAAATCAGTTCAAATTTAATATAATGTTTGTGCTATATTTGATGACTAAATCCTATTTCTCCCAGGGCTTGCTGATCGGAACTCTCTTTTTGATCTTGATTGGAGTCTTTTTCTTCTTTATTGGCTTGATGTCGACTGTCTGTTTATCAATGCTTGCCTCTGTTGCTTGTCTGGGAGGGGTATCCTTTTCTTCAACTGTCTCCACCTGTTCCTCTTCTTGGACTGTGTGGCCTAATGCAATCATGGGTGGCTCTCGAAACCTTATGAGCTGGTGTTTTCCATAGCCCTCTAGACATTTGGGCTCCTTAACACCACATGCTAATGCATAAGAAGTGTAAGACAAAAAGTAAGCGGCCCTAGAGGCCTGCTTATTCACATAGTCTCTAAATATATCTATGGCAGACAACCTCTCTATCAAAATGATCTTTTCCTTTTGCCATGAAAGAACATGTCCACCTAAAGCCCTGGACAAACATTTTAAGAAGTAAACAATGGCTTCTCCATTGTTGCTCAACTGCCTATGCTAAATCAAGATCTTAGCACTGCCTAGATCATGAATATAATGAGCTAGGCCTGACATTTTGTGAAACCCAACCGGCCTGCTTCCACTTGATCTCTAGAGGAATGTGTCATCCTCAATTTGTAGCTGCCACATATCAAAAGATTGGAGTGAGACAATACACAACCTACAAAAACAAAGTTAAGCAGAAGTCAAAGTATTTGATTTGAAGTACCTTCTCATTTTCATCAGCAACAAGCAGTTCATCTTTCCAAAGATTTATCCCTCTCCCCTCTTGTCCAGCCTCTTCTTTAGGCTTTTCTGTGTATAGTGCTGAGAGATTCATAGCTTCTTGTGTGAGCTGGAAGGCAGCTTCATCTGGCTCTTGGAACTTTTCAGCCTCTTTGAAACAAAATGTAAGGGCCTCTACAGGATAAAAAATTGTTTCCAAAGCCAGTAGTGAATGGTCATCCTCTATGCCAACCTCCTTGTCAAGCCTTGAAGCCTGGGCAATAAGGGAAATGGCATAGTCCTCCCTCAAATTGAACATACACTCTATATCATGGAGGAAAACATAATCTTTTCCACCAATCAAGACACCTGGAAGCATGGGCACTGCATAGTTGCTGCTCTGAACAGTTTTTGTCCTCAGTTGAACAAGGTCAAGAGCAGCCACTTGTAGCCCCTCATCCTGAAGGTTGATATCTTCTTCTTGCTCTGCCATTTCTGTGACCAAAGAAACATCCTCCTTTTCCTCTGCTTCAGATGTTTCTTCTTCTTCAATCTCCTGCCCTTGTTCATCTAAAGACTCCTGACTGAAGACAATGTACATAAGAAATGCCATGGTTTCCTCAAGCACTCTGCACTTTCTAGTGTGTAAAGTATAGTTGAATTTATATTGATCAGGCAGGCTGTCAAATCTTCTGTTCACATGGTACCTCAACCTGTCATTGGAGACAATATGATTTATATGCACAAAAACCTTTTCTCCTTCGACAATTCTTCCTGCCTCTGTCAGTTCTTTGAAGGTATCCCAATAGTCTGAAAGAAAATCTTTGTGATGCTCCAGTACAGAATTGTGAACTCCATGTTGAAAATACTGTGGTATATATGGAAGTTACTTTGAGCCTTGCATTTGTGAAGAAACTTAAATAGGAGCAAATCTGGAGACTTGTCCTCTTCTGGTTCCATTTGTTTTTTGATGGAAGAATCAGCACTCTGCTCCAGTCTCTTCTTTTTTGTGCCTGTTCAAAAACTTATATACTATGAATTCTATATGCTGACATATGCAATCAGTGAATACATTGGATATCACCAGATAATTCCTTCATGACATCTCATGACTCACCTGGTGATTGCTGTGGTCTGATAATAATAGCAGAAAAGTCCAGCTTCCTCTTGAAAGGTGGGGCCTGGGAGCCAGCTGTTCCAAAGCAAAAACATTTCTCATCATCAAGGAAGATTTCCACAGGGCTAAAGATAGAAAATTAATGAGGTAAAAGTGAGAACCAAATCAGACACAGGAATTTGCAGCAAAACGCGATGGGAGACCATTTGGAAAATATAAAGAAGTCTCCTCGCATTTTGTTGCAAATTCTCCAGTTCTGTTCATGTGCATGTCGTCAAATCAAACACTAGGTTCATCTCAGTGATTCTTGGACACTATGATCTCATATGCAAGAGAAATGCTGGAGCTGAGTGACTCATATTAGGAAAAAAGGGAGCTCATTTTGGGGCCCTATAAGAAATTCACTATTTTCTCTTTTCTCTCTCTACAAAAGCAAGAAAATATGGATACTTGCGTGAGAAATGTCAGTGTGAAAAGGAATAAATATATTCTTTCACATGCTTTACATTCAATGTTCATAAAAGAGCAGCACTTTTTTGTGCAGAATCTGGTGATTCTGACACCCCGCAGACGCGTCCGGAACCGCCCAAAACCCCAAAAACGGCACTGGAAACGCTGGAATCGGACATCCGGAGGCCCGGAAACGGCCAAAAAAGGCCCAAAAGTGAGATTTGTAGCAAAACGCGATTTGGCACCTTTTGAGGGCGTACTGGCATAATCATAAGATGCAATCTATTTATTTTGAACACCACATAGCTTGACACACGGCATCTCTGCATTGCTTCACACAGCGCAGTCTCTGGCCTAAGCCGCCTAACCACCACTTTATGTCTTCCCTCACTTTCTATCACTCTTGAAGGAGGGGCCGCTCACTGTGCATCCCTCGCTATTGCTCCCTCACTCTCCTTCTCCCACTTTCCCTCTAAGACAATGACTAGTTACTACGTGACTTCATTTACTGAACTCAAATTCTATCTTAGATCCCTTTTGTATGGACCAATGAAGGGAAAATTCATTCAAGGAGGATATGTCACGCACATGGCTACTTGATTTGAACTCAGTAGAAGAGGTGAATATCCCTAGCTTTCTTTTTTGCTTCTTTTGATCACGTATTTCTTATGCTAACGAGTTAAATTTTCATACAGGATATGGCGGTGGCTAGAAGATTCAAAAGGTGCCAAATCGCGTTTTGCTACAAATCTCACTTTTGGGCCTTTTTTGGCCGTTTCCGGGCCTCCGGATGTCCGATTCCAACGTTTCCAGTGCCGTTTTTGGGGTTTTGGGCGGTTCCGGACGCGTCTACGGTGTGAGAATCACCAAATTCTGTACAAAAAATAAGTTTTTAAAAGATTCAAATTAGATCACCTCATTAATGTGACATGCTTCTACGAACATATAGTACTATTTCTTTTTCTTATTTTCATCTTCTTTTGTTGAATTTTCAACATTACGTTGGCCCACTCCTGATTGGTTGAGAGCCTATTTTTTCTCTCTTTTCATGAGGAATGTGTCAACAACAGGAATTTGCAGCAAAATGTGATATGGGCTATTTAGAGATTTATAAACCACTCTCCCCGCATTTTATTGCAAATTCTCCAGTTCTGTTCATGTGCATGTCAAATTAAACACTAGGTTCATCTCAGTGATTCCTGGACACTATGATCTCATATGCAAGAGAAATGTTGGAGCTGAGTGAAACTTTTCATGAGGAATGTGTCAACAACAGGAATTTGTAGCAAAACGTGATATGGGCTATTTAGAGATTTATAAACCACTCTCCTCGCATTTTGTTGCAAATTTCTAGTTTCTATTCATATCCATCTCCAATCAAATTCCTGGGTGATTTACCACATTCTTGGACAGTATAAATTGAAAATGTAATAAGAAGGGTGGAGCTGAGTGAAGACATTTGGACATAAAAAATCCAATGGATGGAAGAAATATATGTTAAAAAACATTGAAACCAATCTAGAATTCTGACCTTTTTTTTTCTTTTCCATGCTGTTGGAGTTGCACTGGTAAATCTCCTGCTCTTTCACTAGCTTGAACTCTGCACTCTAGGTAACTTGGAGATCTGGCAGTGGTAGTACACAACAAGACAAAGCACCCATAGACGCGTGCACAGATGCGTTTCATGAACTAAAATAAAAACTTACGGGCGCGTCTATTTGCACGTCTATTTATGCGTCTGGAGACCCGCTTCTAATTGTGTGTCTATATATCAGACTTACGTGCGTATAGACGTGCACAAAGACGTGTAGATAGACGCGCTTATAAACGCTTTTATAGACGCGTGTATAGATGCAAAACGAACAGACAGACGCGAATATAAATGTGTTTTTAAACGCACTGATAGATGCGCCTTTTTTTTAAAAAAAAATTTTACAGAATAGTGTGTATGATGTTGTGTACGCTATATAGTTACAAGAATCCCATATCCACATTTTGTAATTCAATTCTTATAGCCAACCGCATTTTAATTACAATTCCGAATAAAATATTACAACTCCAAATCGCAATAAAATTGAAAGCTCAAAAAGGTGCTTGTATATACATATAGCACGAGCGAAGCTAAGCCACGTCATCTAGCTTCAAGTACAAAAAATAAGGAAGCTAAGCCATGTCATGTGGCTTCAAGTACAAAAAATAAGAGGAGTCTATATACAAGAGGCATGAAGCCAAGCCAGTGGCTTTAAGTACAAAAAAGAGTAGCTAGCATTACTTATACGACTAATCTATGTTCTCTAGGTCCTCGCTCCCTTCCATGCTCCCTTCTGCGCTCCCTTCTGCGCCTCCTTCCTCCTCTTCCTCATCGTCTTGTGCACGGGCCTGTAAACAAGGGACAACATATATCAATGTATGAAAAATCAAATCTTTACTTATAATTTTGGCATTATTTAATTACTTTCAAATACCTGGGGAGCCTGTCCAATAGCTCGGGTATACTGCTCCTCAGTAATCAACCCGTCATCATAGAAGTGCCTCCATGTATCTCCTCTGCGATGGTGGCGGTGGTAGGCTGTCTCCATTGGAGTAGGGTATCTACCCACGATCTCAAGCTGCATGACCGCGATACACTTTGTGGAGGGATTAGTACAAAGAAACAACCAACCTCCTAATAAACTACATAAGCAATATAATTTGAGATCGATACTTACAAATTGGGCCTCCCATGATTCAACACCCCCTGCTCCAAAATGCGTGCTCCCACATTCATCCATCTGGATCCTCCGTGCCTCCACATGCTGCAGACTGGGCTCCTCCCTTACTGACTTTATTGCCTTCTTCCACTCACGCTTGTGAGCGGTGTGGGATGGGCCCCTTGGAGGTTGACCTGCCTCAAGTCTGGCAAGCTCCGCTAGTGCCTGCCTCTTAAGGGAAGATCTTTTATTGCTAAGTATCGTAACAATCTTTGACTTCCCCCATTTATCTGTGAACTGGCGATTGGGGGGGTTAGGATACCTAAAGCAAACAGTAGCGAGGGTCTCATCAGCCAACCTCTTTGGGTGGTCTTTATAGTGGATAAAGCAATCTCTGTAATTGTTAGCAATTACAGAGCGCATGAAGGCCATGATGTCCTTCCCCCGCGCATCCATCAAGATGCCTCCTGTCTGAGTGATGTCATAATAAATCGTACCATCACCTAGAGGCACGTCTAAATCACCCGAATCATCCTCCTCCTCACCGCCACATGGCCCAAAGCACTGTGCCATGCATCCACCACCGCTCTCCCTGCTACTACGCCTGCTACCCTGTCGTGTCGAGCTCGTACACTGGCCACTCATAGCTGGGGACTGCACGGGACTATGCTGACCACTCGTAGCTGGAGAACCGAGTCTCGACGGTTGGGGAGTACGTCAACGGCTTGTCGAGACAGAAGGACCTCCTGACGGCATGGGGGAAGGGGCATAAGATGGGATGGCAGAAGGGACATAAGACGGCATGGGGGAAGGGGCATAAGATGGTACGGGGGAAGGGGCATAAGATGGGGCATAAGACGGCTGTGCGGACTCCGCTGGGGTGATCTCAGGTGGTGTGGGGTGGCTCGGAGTCTGTAGTGCTGACTCCTGGGGAGTGTTAAGGGTACCCGTCATATACCCGTATAACTCCGCAGGACTAGGAGGGTGCCCTAAAATGTTATATAAATCCTTCCATATCGATTCCCACGGATCAGGTGAGCTAGAAGCACTTCCTCCCCACATGTTGAACTGGAAAAAAGGAAACAAATCTATTACTTTGGGAGCTGAGAAGAAAGGGGAAAAAAAAAGAGGCTGTGTCAGAGCGCGTCTATAGACCCGTCTGATCTGCGCGTCTATAGACGCGTCTAACAGAGCGTTTAACAATTCAAGTAAAACCGCTTTTAACAGTCCGTCCAGCAATCCGTCTAACAGTGCATTTACAAGCGCGTCTAACAGCGCGTCTAACAGTCCGTCTAAACATCCGTCTAACAGTGCATTTAAAAGCGTGTCTAATAGTGCGTTTAAAACTCCGTTTAATAGGGCGTCTGTGTGAGCATCTACATACATATCTGTGTGTGTCTGTAACAAGCCAGACGTGTAGATAGACGCGCCTGTAGACGCGCATTTAGACGCGCCCTCAGACGCCTCTATACACGTGCCCCGACAGGCGAGAATACTAAAAAGTCGAAAAGGACGTTTCGCCCGACAAAAGAACATGTCGCTCATACCTAGATGCTGCGTTTCGTGGATGCGAGAAAGTACAAAACTGGAAAGAGCAAGCAAGAACAACTTCAAAAGGACTTACTTGGAAAAAGGTATGGAAGGATCTTTCTTTTCCAAACTTGTTTCTTCTCCTTATTCGTACTCCTCCTCTTCTTTAGGCTTGGAAGCAAGTGTAGGTACGGTCCCTTTCTCTTGAGTGAAAGCTTGGAACTGTGTATGGGAGGCTCTCTCTTAAGCTTTGAATCTATAGAACTGCTAATAAAGAAAAAAGAAAGCCGCTCGTGAAGTTTAAGTAGTGTAAAGAAAAGCAAAGCGAGCGGCGTGCCAAAAAGCAGGTTTAAAAGTCGCGTCTATAGTCGCGTCTGAATACACAGAGTAGATGCGTCTATAGTCGTGTCTATTAGCACGTCTACGGGCGCGTTTAAATACACAGAGTAGATGCGCGTTTAGACGCACAGTTAGATGCGACATTAGACGCGACGATAGACGTTGCAATAGACGCAACACAAAGTTTAAGTTAAGCATTTGAAGAAGAGAAAATTTGGTGGGTTGTTTGTTTGTAGGATGTCTCCATCTTCAACAAGCAGCTCCAGTGAGGATGAATCCCTCCATATCTACCATCGCGAAATGTGGTTGGAGCAAAAAATCAAATGTCTGTGTGATCGATGTCGAGGAAACATGTATCGTGCACACAGGATTACGCTCAATCATATCTCAAAGTATGGAGAATGGGATGTGACCGTAAACAGGTTGATTGAGATACCTATGGGTGTTCATATGTTTGAGTTATGATCCCGTTTTAATTTGATACAAGATGCAGTGCCACACCCGCACATGTTACCCTATGCCCGTCGTGAGGAGGCGAAGCGTCGGCGATATGAGGTGGGATCTTCAAGAGGGACCATTACGGATGCATGGAGTGATGGTGATAGTAGCCCTCCACCATTACCTCATGAAGCCGTGGAAGAGGAGGTGTTTGATGATATGGTGCGGGATTTATATGTCCATCAAGGGAGGGATAATAGCATGGAGCAAGATATCTTTTTACCGCAGCATCGACTCCACTGTTTGAGGGGTGCACATTCTCTGTTCTACGTGCCTCCCTTGAGTTACTAAACTTGCAAACCATCTATGGATGGAGCAATGCAAGTTTGAATGCATTACTCAAGTAAGCTTTAAAGTCGATTTTGCAAACATGGTGAATTATGCTAGTGGGTCAATTACTCGAATGCTTTTCCTCATTTATGGTCTTCACGTGTAGGCTATTGTGTAAAATGCTTCCAAGGGAGAATAAATTACCGACCTCAAGAGATATGGCAAGGCAACATGTGACCTCTTTTGGAGGATTAGATTACAAGCGCCCGTAATTTCTCTACTAGAGCAACGCCTATAGACGCGCCCGCTATTTTGCGCATCTACCAAGCGCGTCTATAGTTGCTTTGTGTTATTGTGGTAGTCTTCAGGTAGGTTGCAATCTGGATGGAGTGTGTTGGGTAGGAAAGGATCAGAGAGAAGGAAATGGAAGATGCGAGGGTCGTGGCAGGGATGAAAGATTGGGAGGCAGGGGAGGGAAGAGTGGTTGTGGAATTGATTATGAAATCATGAATGGCACAAGTTCCAAGGCATAAAGTGTACCTTTCACATGTGCCAAATTTCAAACTCCAAGAGATCTAGGTCCCATCCACACGTGTGAAAAACGACTAGATTCCACACGTGTGGGATTTAGAAGATGCCTTATTTGTATTTGCACTTATTAATGGTATCCCGTTTCAGGCCTCTTGCCCTCCAGTCTCTACTCTCTTGCCTCCCTACCTCCATACTCTGCAACATCAGCATCCTATCCAGCAGCATAGGTTCATCCTCAGCACAGGTTACTCATCAGTAGCACAGCACATTTACAGATAGATTTCAGGTCAGTAACAATGGGTTCTTCCCTTAGTCTCTGCAATCTTCTTGCCTATAATAGAAACAATCCATCCTGCATGGAAATGCATAGACTCAAGTAAAGACAGAGAAATCACTGTAGGAATGCAGATCTTCAAGTGTGATATTTGCATGTGAGGGTAAAACTGTACTTATGGGTTCTTCCATCAGTCTGTGCACACTTCTTGCCTTCCATAGACTCAATCCATCCTGCATGGTTATGCAAACACCTTCAAATGACTGAAGGCATATTCCAGCATGCTGCCCATGAATTTGCAGGAAAACGCGAGGAGAAGGCCTTAGGAATTTCAAACAGTTGAAATCACGTTTTGTTGCGAATATTGAAATATTGCTTCATCAACCCCTGTCATTCTGGTTTTGTGACTTCCATAGCTATCCATGGCTGTAATCTTCTTGCATAAACTCCATTCATACTGTATTTAGTTGTAGAGATAGAGAAATCACTGTAGGAATGCACCAGCATGTCATTTTAGGAATTTGCAGGAAAACGCGATTTGGACCTGTTTGGAATTTCAAACTCATCGTATCGCATTTTATTGCAAATTTCTCTATATTGCTTCATCCACCCCTGTGATTGCCTTTTTTTTGTCAAAACATGTTCTCCATGTCTGTAATCTCTTTCCAATCCTTTGTATGCAGTTTTTCAGAGTGATGGCAAGAACCAAGTCAACTGCAAGGAAAGCTGGCAAAGGGCCAGGGCTTGCAGCAACAGCAGCTGGGGCAGGTACCAAAAAATTTAGTGTGCCTCCAAAGGGAAGAGCTACACATGGCAGGAAGGGTAAGCCAATGAGCCTACTCAAGCAAAAGGCCAAAAGATTGAATCATGGTGCAGGTGTGCTAAGGGAGATCAGGAGGCAACAGAAAGCTATAGGCTTTGCAAAACCCAAGGCACCTTTTCAAAGACTGGTGAGAGAAATTTGTGATAGTTGGAACCTTGGGTTCAGGTGGAATAGAACTGCCATTCTTTCCTTACAGGAAATGGCAGAGGATTACTTGGAAAAATATTTTGAAGATGCAATGCTGGTAGCAGCCCATGCTCATAGGGTGACTTTGATGGCCAAAGACCTCAACACTTTGTCCAGAGTGAGATGGAGGTATGACAAGCTTGTTCATCCTATGGAATGGCAGGACATAAAGGTGAGAGACATATTGCTAATTCCACCTATAAGGAAGTTGAAGGTAGATGAGGTAAAGGTTGTTGAGGTAACGCACTCAAAGAACACCAGAGGGAAGGCTGCTTATGAGGAGTCACTGAAGCAGCAAATAAAAGAAACAAAATCTGTTATAGATGTGGAGATATAGATGTGGAGACTGGAAAGAAGGAGCTGCAGATACATAGAAGGTTGCAGGAGCTGGGCCCTAATGTAGTTGTCCATATTGAGGATGAAGTTTCAGTGAATGATTTTGACTTGACAAAACAATGCTTAGCAGCATGAGTATTGCTCAGATACTATCATTCTTGCGATGCTCTAGTAAGTGTCTATTATTTTACATTTTTTGCAAATCAATCCTCCTTGTACCTCCTTTATAACCTACCCTAATTATTTTTTGGTCCTATGCAGCATGATGAGAGGCTGGCTTCACCCTCTGTACAGCATACAGTCCATATTATTGATCCTGCCATTTCTTCTAAATTAAGACATGCAAAGGAGACTCCCATTAGTATTTCCAGCTGGTTCAAACACTGCAATTTTGAAGTAATTGATGTTTTGCTACTTCCATACCATAGCAGGTATGTGGGCGACTACTTCTTCCATACCATAGCAGGATTGGGAACTCTTGTAGCCTTTGATTTCCTTATGCTTTTTTCCTTATGTAGTGACCACTGGAGTTTTGTTTCTATTGACATCCAGCAGAAGCAATGCTTTCTATTCAACTCTCTTAAAAACACACATAGAGAGCCGAAATTGTAAGTGGTGTGTGTGCTTTTTGAACTTAAAACTTCATTATTTTGATATCATACTAACTAAATTATACATATTGCAGTTGTATTAGAAGGCTTTTAGATGCATTGGATCACTGTCCTCCCAATGTCTCTCTTTTGGATTCAATAGATCCAATAAGTCTAGAGGTAAAAAGTTGTTCCCTCTACTGATGTCTATTAAATGCTATGTCTTTGAACTTATTGAATAATTTTGTTTTGTGCAGATGCTAACAGTTTCTAACATATCTTTCCAACTGTACAGACACCACAACAAGATGATTCAAGTAGCTGCAGATGGAGAGTGCTAATCAATGCAAAATATCTACTTTCAAGCTACTTTGAGAAGGAACAGCCAGACCTTGTAAGAAAAAATAATTTTCATTTAGCTTGAAGATAATTCATAATGATACAAAGTGTTCTAAATTATCGTCTGCCATTGCAGATGAAAGAGGATAGCTTCAGCTCAAACTATGTACATAATTTTAGAGCTCATACAATTTGGAGGTTTTTGAGCTATGCCTCCCCCAAACCTATTGTACCAGCTACTGTGGAGCTGGGTGAGAGCTCTAAAGTACAAGAAGGTGTCATACACCTTGATGCCACAGATGAAGCACCTAATGCTGAGGACCAGAAGCCACAGGAGCAATCACCTAGTGCTGAGGAGGAGAAGACACAGGAGCAAAGACCTGCTGCTGATGTTGTTGAGGAGAAGGTGGAGCAGTAGCAAAGAGATGCTCCTGGGGCAGTGGAGGAGACAATGGAGCAACACCAACATACTGCACAGGACAGGATGGAGCAGCAGAAAAAAGATCCTCCAAAAAATATAGAGCAGCAAGCTGTACATAAATAGAAAATGGATATCAGAAATATGTTCTACATATTTAACTAAATAGTTCTGTACAAAATCTTACTTGATTGAATACAAAACCTTTGTTTATGGAGTCTGTGTTATCTCAATTTTTAAATTTTCAATGTCTTTTCATTTTATTGAGCTCTCTCCTCTTTTGAGCAACTGCAAAAAAGCAATATGAATCAGAGTGGTAAATTAAACTAATAGCAATGCTTAATGAGACTAGGATAAATCAGATGGTGTATCTTTTTGTTGTTGTAGATAAATAAAAAGTCGTTTGAGATAGAACCTTCTGTCTCAAACAGAATGTCACTGCGCAATTGAGCTAGGGAGCAACATTCTCTTAATGAGATATTGACTAGCACATCACCATTCTCAACAACATCAATATCAATAAGTTTATTTTCTGCACCAAAAGAATCTTCATCTTGATCCATTGGGACTAGTTTTGTGCCTAGCATTCGACTGCGCTTGTAATAAAAAGAGAGAATAAAATTTTGTGATGCAACCATGTACTTCAGTTGCATAGAAGGTTGGACAACCTCACAAAACACTGAACTACATGTCTTCTTATCCAAACCTTTATCCAAAAATTGTGGCATGCATGCCGAATTTGTTGCTTTAACTGTGAACATTGTTTTTGAAACCTTCACTGGAAAGGTATTAAACAAGTCCACAAAAACTGTGAGAGGCATGCATAAAGAAATTTTTACTATCGTAGTGGCAATATTGGGCCTCAGAGCTTTCTGTACTTCTGTAAAAAGCTTCGCCCTATATGCCTCTGTAACACTAGAATGTGGGTGAGCCAATCCACTGAATTCCATGCCAGAAGGTCTTGTTTTATTAATACACCATGTGTGTTAGCTTTGTCCAGCAACTGATAAAAATGATCAGTAAAAAGTATACCCGATTGAGCTAGCTCTGTTGCACATCAACCTTGGTATTGTTGTTCTCCTATCCATTTATGCAAAACATCTATAAATCCCAAAATACAATCGATGTTTTCCCATGTCTCATACGATGAAGGATATAAATCTGAAATAAAACAACACAAGAATGTCAATAAGCTAAGAGAGAAAGCTTCATCTTAAAAATTCATACACCTCGTAAAGAAAAAAACCACAATAGAAAAATATACAATTAGGCCTGTGTTGCGGAAGATTTTTTGGATAGTCTCGCAAGAAAAGTTCTTTATGCATGTACACGTGCTGAATCAAAACTTCTTTCACAGATATCTTCCCTCTGGTGATTTTAAAATCTCGTACTCTTCCCTTCCACGACGCCAAGAAAATGTTTTTTGTCTGGGGTCTTTTTCTTTTGCTAGGTTGCATGAGCACCCATGCTCCTTTCGAAACACTAAACCTTTCCCAAGTTCCTTCCGTTTTGACTGTACTTGAATTCTCTACCGACGAAATAGAAGAAGCAGGTCGACGGGGTAAGGATGTTTGGTATAATTCTGCCTTTGTAGCATTATCATCCACAGAGCGTCTTCCACAAGAACGGCCGTGGTTTTGATTCACCATGGAGATTTTCTGAATTTGTAACAATAGCAAAGTAATGTAACTAAGATAACAATTTGAAGTTTCAAGAAAGAGAAAGTGGGCAGACAGACAGTTGACGAGAAACATCTTACTCTACGCCAAACAGGATCAAGGGAGCAGTTTTGGAAAAGAAAGGCTGCTGCACAATGAGGCAATGGTGTAGAATGGTAGACCTTTCAAACGAAAGGCAACACAACATTTCAAAGTTCAAAGGAAGGTGGAAGCGGGAAGGCCCTTGTCAGATAAAATGTCAGTTTAGATTCTATCTTCTTGTCCAAAGATCTTGTGAGAATAAAAAACCAATCTCCACATTAATGTAGCACGCTTGTACCTACATAAAGTATTGTTTCTTTTTTCTATTTTCGTGAATTTTCAACGTTACGTTGGCCCTCTATTGATTGGTTGAGAGCTTATTTTTCCAAACCGTAAAAGGCCCCAAAATGAGCTCCCTTTTTTCCTAATGTTTCACGATATGAATTGAAACATAAATATACAAACCATAAAAAACATGAGGAACAAGGTCATTTCATGGGAAAGCATGCTTCCCCTAGCCAAAATGGGTCATGCAAAATATCGTTTTGATAGCACTCAATGACACAAGAGGCTTTCTAGTTTACCGCCAATTATTTGACATATCCAACATGACTTATGGAAGAAAATGTAAAATTGTAGTTAAATTCTCTCAAGGAATGACTGCAACATTTCATTTGAGGTGCATTTGAGCATTCCTTTAAGATAAAATGAGTAGAAAGAGAGGAGGAAGGATCTTCTACCTCAAGATAGTTTGAATGAATATTTAGATATGAGCTTTGCTTCTCCCACAAACGTGAGAGAGAGAGAGAGAGAGAGAGAGAGAGAGAGAGAGAGAGAGAGAGAGAGAGAGAGAGAGAAAGAGAGAGTCCTTATTAGTACATATAAAATTCATTTGTAGCTCATACATCTTTCTCTTGCAAGTTGCCTCCAAAGCTTCTCTCCTCTTTGTCATTTCTTGGACATCCATGAATCTTGAAAGGAATTAGACTTGCTCTGGCATATCAGCTGGATAATACTCACATGGTTGCAGATTGCAACTCCTCGAGTGGTGCAAGAAACTTCAAGTGCTACAGAAAGAAAATAAATGCCATCACAAGATCTACATTAACATAACAAGACTACATACATCTGAACCAATGAGCCCCATGATCATAGGAAAAACATGTGCCACTAACAACTAAAGTAAAATTGTCACCAAAATTAGTCCTTGCTATAGTACATATAACATTCATTTGTAGCTCATACATCTCTCTCTTGCAAGTTGCCTCCAAAGCTTCTCTCCTCTTTGCCATTTCTTGGACATCCATGAATCTTGAAAGGAATTAGACTTGCTCTGGCATATGAGCTGGATAACACTCACATGGTTGTAGATTGCAACTCCTCAAGTGATGCAAGAAACTTCAACTGCTACAAAAACAAAAATGAACGCCATCACAAGATCTACACTAACATAACAAGACTACATACATCTGAACCAATGAGCCCCATGATCATAGGAAAAACAAGTGCCACTAACAACTAAAGTAAAATTGTCACCAAAAATATCCACCCAATGGTATAGTTACCCATCATCCAATCAACTTGATCAACCATCACACCTCACTTGGGGGACTTATATTTAATCATAGCTACAGAGAAAATTTAATCATTGCTATGTGGAAAACATGAGGAGTTCATGGATCCACATGTATCATTCCTAACATCTATCCTTAAATGATGGTATTCTTTTGTTCAAACAATTCCTTCGACTTGTATTTGTGACTACCCCATCTAAACTAATAGAAATTGAGGAGAGGAATACCTTTTAGAGGCTGCAACCTTTTAGAGTCTACAAATGTACTCGACTGCCCGCTGTAAAGATTGACTTGACTTGATGCCACATCACCTTTGTGACCTGTCCCTACTGACATTAGCCACCATAATGTTGACATTATCCATGGTATTGTCTATTGTCTTTGCCTATTGAAGTGGATGTACATGGCATCCCTGCATGGCTGTCTGTAGTTGCAAAATCCATTTAATAGTCTATATGGCTTCCTTGTTATCTATCAATTTATGGCTACATGAGCAGCCTAAGCATGCAATGGGATGATAGATGCCCATGCTCTTAGTCCACATGTCAATCCAAGAAATGATCACTTGGCTTGCATACATTGGGATCACTCCTCCCTCTAATTAGTCCTCAAGTTCGTCGGACCTTGAGTCTTCCAAGGTGCTAAACATACTCTCGAAAACACATAGCTCTCTAGCCTCCAATCTTCAAATGAGTCTAATGTATTAATCTCTAGTACACTACAAGTGGAAATCACGGGGAAACATATTTGATAATTGACCTTGATAGCATCACAACCTTCATGAACTCCATGATATGAACTATTATCAACATCAAGAAGGAGACATCACATGCTTCTACATTGAAGTAAGCTGAGTCTCGATCTACCTGGCCTTTGCCCTTGTTGGCTCATATCCATTGAAGCTCATCCTCATGGGGAGGACTCTTTAGTTCTAAGGTTAATAAGAGGCTCACCTAATTGGCTGGATGGCACAGTCACAAGCAATGGGATCGGCCCATGCAATCAAATTTGCACGATTGGTTGCCTTGCATGCAAACTCACACGGCGGGTGGTCGTGACCTCTGAAGGACCTCGTAGGTTCTTCTTACCTCTTGCCTGCATGAGCAAGTATCTCCACCGACTTGTGATCTCAAGGGTGATGAGAGTCGGTTCCTCATATGGTAGAGTAGGATTAGATGCAGTAGGTTGGCGTGGTGACCTCCTACGAGGAGCTGTGAGCGACTGTGTGTCATAGTGATCACGACTATGTGTGGTGATAAATTTGTAAACCTTTGTGGCTCAATCTTTTTGAAAAGATGCAACAAACCTAGTAGGGGTGAGCAGCTATTGAATGAGTTGATTGAAATATAAGTGGTTTTTATATTTTATGTGTTGCTCTTTTTTGCTACCTTGCATCTCCGTTTGCTATCAGTGGTATCAGAGCATGGTATTTTCGTTCCTCGATGCTCTGGTGATCGAAGATTTGGATTGTGAAGAAGCGACGGACTAATGGATGCAGTCAGAGAACTTCTCTGGAGATACTTGCAGAAGTCATGGATTCGACTAGAAAGGATAAGCATGGAGCTATCCTTGTGATGTTCAATGGAAAAAACTTTGCGTCATGGCAATTAGCCACACGTTTGCTGTTCATGCAAAAGGGCTTATGGCAATTAGTGGTCGATACTGAGAAGAAGCCAAAAGAATGCTCCATTGAAGCTGATAAGATATCGCTTTGGGAGCAGAGAGGTCAGAAGGCAGTTGGTTTCATGGGAAGAGCTCTTGGACCTGATTATTTCCATCACCTTGATGTCAGTAAGTCAGCTGCAGAGAATTGGGTTACTCCAGAAACACTCTTCGGTGTTAAAATGAAGCATTCGAAGTCTAATTTAAAGTAAGATTTGTTTGATCTTCAAATGGATGCATCAGAGACCTTGGGGGTAGTTCTAAATCGAATGCAAGCTCTCCTCAGACAAGTTAGTGATCTTGGAGCTAAAGTGGAGGACAAAGGTAAGAAGGCGATTCTATTAAGGAGTCTACCCACAGAGCAGTATGGAGAGATAATCTGAAATTTACATCTTGATGATGATCTGGACTTCCTCGACTATGTGGCAATGCTTATGAGTGAGGAGAAGCGAACCAGCTCGTCCATCTACAACTTAAGAGTTTACTCAGCTGTCAACAAAAAGAAGAAAACCATGCGAGATACTCGACACTGTTCTTATTGTGGAAGAGATGGTCATGTGGAGAAGTTTTGCTATACTAAGAAGCATGATGAGATCACGAAACCAGATAAAGGTAAAGAGAAGGCTATGATGGTGGAAGGTGAGAATGAAACGTCCTTGCTTGTAGACGCTGAGTTTATGAAGGATCAAGTATGGGCATTTTAGTCTCGGGAAGGCGATGTTTACTGATGGCTCTTGAGCTCTTGTGAGCAGTTTTCATGAGCCACTTATGGTTCTTTGTGGACGCTCTACCTGCGTATTCTTTGTGAGTAATTTCTAGTTTGCTCTTGGGCTCTTTGTGAGCACGTAGTTGCAGGTCCTTTGTGGACAATGATTTCAGCCAGTTGTGGTGCTCTTTGTGAGCATGTTGTGGTCATGATCTTTGAGTTTCAATTGTCAAGATGCTTTCTGTGGGCATAAGTTTTTTTTGTTTTAGTCTCCCCATTTTGGCCGAGGGGGGGTATGTTGGCTCAGAGCCATTGAAGCTCATCCTCATGAGGAGGACTCTTTAGTTCTAAGGTTAATAAGAGGCTCACTTGATTGACTGGATGGCGCAGTCACAAGCAATGGGATTGGCCCATGCAATCAAATTTGCACGATTGGTTGCCTTGCATGCAAACTCACGTGGCGGGTGGTCGTGACCTCTGAAGGACCTTGTAGGTTCTTCTCTTACCTCCCTCTTACCTGCATCATGCGCAAGTATCTCCATCGACTTGTGATCTCAAGGATGATGAGAGTCGGTTCCTCATATGATAGAGTAGGATTAGATGCAGTAGGTTGGCGTGGTGATCTCCTATGAGGAGCGATGAGCGACTGTGTGTCGTGATACATTGGTAAGCCTTTGTGGCTCAATCTTTTTGTTAAGCTGCAACAAACCCGGTAGGGGGGAGCAGCTATTGAGTTGATTGAAATATAAGTGGTTTTTATATTTTATGTGTTGCTCTCTTTTGCTACCCCGCATCTCCGTTTGCTATCCCTCCATTTTTGGTATTAAGACCTCCAAGACAACTAGAAACACGAAAGCGATATACCAAATTCATAAATAAACAATGAGAATACATACCTTGGGTGTAGATCTTGATGTTGCTTGCCATTGCAGCAAGTAAGACACCTCAGTGCCATCTTTTTGTTCAGTATTCTATGATTCTAGAACCCTACAATATTCTCAAATTTACTACTCCTAAAATTCCATCTCAATACGCATACCTTCATTCTCTTCCCCCTAGTATTGAGGGCATCCTCAGTTTGGAATCGACCTTCTTACATTTCGTTTTGCACTCACTCAGCGGGAGCGGGTTTTCATAACTTCTCTTCTCATAAGGCTTCCTCATGCTTGGCCCACTAGTTCCCATGTTGTTGCACAGTCCGATTTGAGATGGTGGGTTGATAACTCTGGTAAACAGCTTTCACGTTACCTACTTAAGGATTTTGTTCACCCTCTGCATTTGGATATGGCTGAAGCTATCACGGTCGCCTGGCGTTCCTATGCTCCTTGAGATTCTCTTTCTGTCTGGGCAATGCGGATTTTGGATTCTACCTTTTCTGCACACCTTAATTTTACTTTGTGGAGGTTGCTCATCTCTAAGTTTTCTACTCGTGATCGGCTTAGTAAGTGGCAGGCCAGAATATCCCCTCTTTGCCCGCTTTGCAAGGTGGGGGTTGAATCTCATTTCCATTTGTGTTGTGAGTGCTTAAGAGTTTGGACGGTGTGGAGAATTATTCTGAAATGGTTGGCTCACAAACGTATTCTTATTGAACCACAGTGGAAGCTTGCTTCGCTTGGTGATCGAGGATGACTCAAGGAGGTTCAGTATGCACTATGGAGTGTCCTTCGAGCAGTTACTATACACAAGATTTGGTTGGCGAGTTATGCATTGGTTTTCCACAAAATTCTATTCCTTGCTTCACTGGGTCACGAGATTCAGGCTGATTTTCTTAGCATTAAAACAGCAAGGTGACAAGTGCCTTTGTTTGCTCAAATTTACTCGGCTCTGGTTGAGCCTATAGCTTCAAGCTTTTAGTCTCTTTTACAAATATTAATACAATATTACATTTTTTCCCGCAAAAGAAGAAAAGAAAAGGGGGATGTCATCATAGATATTTGTTGCCCTCATATTAGAGGCCATTTAAGTCTTCAATAGTTTGCGGGTGTCTGTAGGATCAGATGTGGTAGACCATCCCGACCTCGAGGAGCTTCTTGTGGGGGACAGAGAGGGAGATGGTGGCCTTGCGACACATGCGGTGTAGGAAGTCATAGAGCACATTGACAACGAGCTTGTTGAGGAGGGACGAGTTAGGGGAGGCCTGGACGTCTCCATGGCCAAGGAGGTAAGACACGCCGGAAAGTCGAGATCGCCGGAGAAATGCAATCTCCGGCAAAACATGGACGGCCGGAATATTTCCCGTCACGCAACTTTCCGTCATCTTCTTCACATGCTCTGTTGTGCCATAGCCACCTTCTTCGAGCTCTTCCTCGCCATAGCCAACCTCTGCTTCGCCATAGCCTCTTCCTTCAATCTCTTCCTCTCCATCTCCATGCTTTTTCCTCTTTTCGATCTCTTGTTGCCTTCCCAGTTCATGCTCTCCCCTTATGAACCTCTCCAAACTCTCCATCAACGCGTCCTCGAACTCCCCCTGCTCGTTTGCCTTCATCCCTTCCTTGTACCCATACCTCGCCACGCACCTGTACATCCCTCCCCCCCTCCCCCCCACCCTCCTCACCAGAAACCTCTCCTCCTCCGGTACGCTCGTCACCTGGAGTCTCTTCACCGTCACGAACACCACCACCTCGTGCATCGCTGGGAGGTTCTCGATGAAGTGCGAGTAGATGGGCGGTACCCCCGTCACCAGTTGCGTGTAGAGGAGACCGATGCCCAGAACTCGGCTCACCCCGAGCTCGTGGCCTCGGTTGAGAACCTCCTCGATCGGGAGCTTGTGTTCGGCTTCGAACTCGTATTTGCGGACGCTCACGTAGTGCCAGACGTACATGATGAGGAGGAGAATGGCTGCGAAGGCCACGGGTAAGTAGCCTCCCTGGTCGAACTTGTAAAGGTTGGAAGAGAAGTACATGAGCTCGATGAAAGTGAAAACGGTTGCGAAGGCCAAGACTTGGTAGATGGCGGTTTGCCAGACCATGATCATTATCAGGGTCACAAAACTGGTTGTCACGAGCATAACGGCAACCACAGCAATACCTGCGCCAGCGAAAAAACAGTGTCAAGAGCTTATATAAGGAAAAGCAACTATATTGACAGAAATTGCAAACGACGACACAGGCAGCAGAACTAGCTTACGGAAAGATTGGAATTACCATAGGCGTTGCCTATCAATGTTGTTGTCTTGAAGGCGCCCGTAACAATCACGCACATGATCATCAAAATCCAGTTCACCTCCGGAATGTAAACTTGCCCTGCGAATTTGGACGAAGTGTGAACTATCTTCACCCGAGGAAAACACCCCATGGCCTGAGACTGCTCCACAATCGAGAAGGTTGCCGAGATCATAGCTTGGCTGGCGATAATTGCTGCTGCGACTGCCACAACAAACATTGGCCAGTATACAGAATTGGGTATGGATTTGTAGAACGTCTGAGCAACGTCTTCGGGGAACTTCAATAGGTACGCTGCTTGACCGGTGTAGGCAGCCAACAGCGCAGGATAGACGACTGTTGTAAAGGCGATCTAGAACACACCATAGGAGCTTTAGCGTCACTGGGAAAGATTAGAACGAAAGACAAACAGAAACTTTCCCTCGACAGAAAATGATTTCTTGAAAGCACGTTTGCTTTGTCACCTGAATAGAAGCGACGGAGAAATGACCCAGATCAGCAAACATGGCCTCTGTGCCTGCAGGTAATTTCACAAGCAACTTTTATAAGGATTGGGATTGAAAACTTCCCTCATGAGGTAGACATTCATGGACGAACTAATTGATTTGTTTAAAGCCTTCGAGATGTTCAGACACCGACCTGTGATGCACAGCACGATGCCACCAAGAGAAATCCAGCCTTGCTTCTTGTTTTTCTGGAAATATCTGTAGATGTAATAAGGAGAGAATGCACGGAACACGCCATGGTCGTGCTTGATAATATTGAAGATCCCAATTCCTGTTATGAAGACAAACCATAGCAACACGCAGGGAGCAAAGAGAAACGAGACTTTGTTGGTCCCAAAACGCTGGAGGGAGAACAGTGCTACAATGACGGCGATGGAGATGAGGGCGACATCATCTGCAGAAAGATTGTCCACATAAACCTCTTTGCATCCAACAATCAACGAACGACGCAGGAAAGTTCTTTCTTTTCTGGACAAAGACAACGCAGCTGGAAAGTTTCTATGATGAACACTAGTGAAAGAATACTCACTGGTTCCTAAGCTGCTCACTTTCCCCTGGATTCCATCTATAGCAGAGAGCACTGCAAGACCACAGCAAGAAAATTCATACATGACTGCTCAAACCGGCAAAACCCCCCTGATTTCTTCTAAAAATACAGTGTCCACTGATTTGATTCACATATGCACACCGTACCTGAAATTGAAGGAGTCAAAACGCCATCTCCAATGACTGCACAAGTACCCAGAAGCGTCACAATGAGCAAAATCTGCTTCGCAAATCGGCTTTTCTCCAGGGTCTCTTTTACCTTCGATGCTCGTTCCAGTTGCTTCGTGGGGATTTGGAGCTTATAATTGGAGAGGGATTCATCTTCGAGCTGGTGACTGGGGAGCTGGCTAACTCTGGCATGTCGGCAAATCAGGGAATACAGTGCAAAAGTTCCACCTGTAGGAAGAGACCCAAAAAAGAAAGACTGTAAGCAAAACCAATATCTAGTAATCGGGGATGGAAATAGAAGCGAAGACAAACGCAGATGAGTAGAACGAGATAAGAGGGACAGGGGACGCACCGTTGCCATTATCGTTGGCTTGAAGAACGATGAAGACGTATTTGAGCAGTGGGATTAGTGTGAGTGTGTAGATTATAAGGCAGAGTGCCCCGAGGACGTCGTCTCGATCTGGATTGCCGTTTGTAAAGGTGCTGCTGTATACGTAAAGCGGTGAAGTTCCGACATCGCCATAAATCACTCCGATACTCTGAAAAGCTAATCTCAGAATCAACGCCGTCGAGAGCACCTGCAGCAACAACATTAACTCAGCAAAAAAACCTGGCGCTCAGGGCGATATTCGACTCGTAGGAGAGAAAATCATGCGCTAAATGAGCAATTCAATGTTAGCGGTAAGTCTCTGTGGCTGTTGAATCAGTGATCATCTGTAGTCAGCCAGTGTCTTATCTACAGAAAGATTTCGTAGCAAACATACTGAGTTGCGAATTTCAGAATGCAGGATGAAAAGCAATGGAAGGAGCAACGATTCGATCTTTTGGAATGTTCGACGAGCAGGAATAGATTCTGAATTTGGAATTGCGTGAATTGTGCAAATAGAGAGTCGGTTTCGTAACTGCTGCATGTGTATCCTCACTCCCCACAAGAAAACCCGCCATATTGTGCAACATAACTCTAGAGCTGGAACTCTACCCGGCCTCTCCTTGCACCACCGGCGTTCTTCGTTCTCCCCCTCACGACAGATCGCAGAAATCATTCACGTAAACCAAATTATACACGCACAAATCGCCCCAGCCACCCGTTCCCTCCAACACACAAATCTCACAAGTCTGTGACAGAAACCAAGCTATAAGAAATCGCAAGCTAGTGTTCAGGGGAGAAAAAAGAAGCGTAAAAGTTGATTTACCGGGGGAGAATGAGCGGAGCTATGGCTGGGGAGGCGATTAGACTCGATATCGAGGGAGTCGAGGCGTTTGAAGGGGTGGTGCTGGGAGGCGGAGCTACTGGGGGGAGGAGGAGGAGGAGGATGGTGAATCTGATGAGGAGAATCGGAGAGGCGATGGGAAGCTGCAGAATCGGAGAGGTCCTTTGTTTGGTGGGTCGCCATAGCCACGCCAACGTCAAGCTCGGATGCTCGAGAGGTTGTGTAATATGTGTATGTGGTTATACATATATATACGTACTTAGTATTAAGTCCCCCAAAAGCCCCCAAAAAGCAACTGCACCAAGGAAAGCTTCTTGTGACTACCCTTTTTCTTAACGCGCTTCACACGTCAAACCCCTCAAAGAACTACATCATCCACCTCATTGAAAATGACATGAGCTAGGTCTTTCTCGCAAATTACTTGACTTTCTCCCAAAGTGCAGCTCCACACTTAAGGTGCTTTGATGACCCCTTTTGGCACTCAGGGGTGACTTTGAAACCATTACTCTCCTCTCCACCTCTAGGACCAACTCATGATAAAATTAGGGTGTACAAGCTCTCTAGGACCTCAAAAAGTCATTCCTACAAGCTCCACAGTGCTTGCATTTTGCAATTGCATATCTATGAGAGTCCGTGTAAGATCTCTCTCTCTCTCTCTCTCTCTCTTATTCATTTTCAGCTATACATTTTTTTCAAAGGGGTGCTGGGGCTTGCCGTCTCATTCACTTTACTTGTAGAATTTGTTCAAAGGGAACCCCCAACCATAGCAAAAGAAGGGGCTTTTAAATCCATTTATTTTTTCTAAAATATTAACATTCATGTTGTGTCAAACATGTTGAAAAGAACTTAATATGAACTATGAGTAAATATGTCTACCAAATAACAAAGTCTCACATATATGTAATATGATGATTTAATATTATTTATTTAATGAAATTTAGTTATATAAGAAGTAAGGATCTTCATATGTATGTAGGTTTTTATTAGCATCACTTCTAGGAAGTGTATCTATAAATCTCTCTCTCTCTCTCTCTCTCTCTCTCTCTCTCTCTCTCCTCCCCCCCCCCACCCTTAACAAAATTTTAGTGTAATACGTGCATTCAAAAGGAGGGGCATTTTAATTGTGTTTTTGGAACAAATTTAACACGACTACAATAACAAGAGGGGTTTTTTAATTCAACTTTAGAGAAAAATCCATTAGTTTACAAGTAAATAGGGGAGGGGAAGTATTATTGGGGAAAACATTTTAGTTGAGGGGTTTTTTAAATACCCATTGAACGCACGTGATACCTAGGGTTTCTTAGTAGTGCACCCCCCAACACACACACGCACACACACACATCTAGCTCCCTAGGGCATATGTAGATATGCAATGTTTATATTGTTCTCTCACATTGCTTTCAAAAAGCATGCTCTCACATTCACTCTATTCCCAAATTCAATGACACCATCATGCCTCTTTTGCTCCCACATTGTTGACTTTCAATCCCCCACCATTTGCTTATTGAATCCATGCAAAGACACGTGCCATTGAGAAATCAAGCTTTATATGTTTTTTTCCACACTCATACTATGAAATTTACCATAAGTAGTCATGCCAAGATACATGCATTGACCAAAAGCACAAATTAAACATTAATTGACTTGCAATTCTTTTCATATGGTTTTGCTAGACTCACCCACCATCTCCATGAGAATTGTAGTAGCATATACTTCTAACAGTGGCATCTCAATGTAAAAGGAAAAGCATTCACATGCACAACATTCTCATGCACAAGATTCTCATGCACCAATAGCCTAGAAATTTGGTAGCAAAGCTAATTATAGTCTTCCAAATTTCAATTAGGCAAGCCTTTCATAGGGTCTAATGTATGAATGAGACTCATGAATACTTTAAAAACAAAGACATTCTCCCTTTAGAAGAGGCACTAAACCTTATGTGTCCTCCATATATTAGATTTTAAGATAGTGTTTATATGGGATTTATCTCTACCAATCTTACTCTTCCTCAACTCATTAACCCTTAATCCTCTTCTACTAGCAAATGGTTCTATCTTTTAGAAGTACTTTGGATCCGAATTTCAAGGGGCATAGTTTATGCCACATTCTTTGCAATTTTACTTTAGAAAACGTCTTGCAAGTAAAAGAAAGCCACAAACAAAATGAGCTACTAGATTTTAATGATATTATTATTTTAAGTTTAAAATTGATTGTGTCTTCAAAGCATATGTTAATTAATACATTCAATAATCATGATCATGTAAATACTTTCAACAAGTTATCATTCAAAAAAACTATGATGCCCTTTTGAGATGCACATTAAATTTGTTTTTTATTATTTTGTCTTAAGGTGTTTCTTATTATATTATATTTTTTTACAACACATTCCTAGTTATTTCAACAGAGTTTCAACATAACCTTTTGGAGAAGCTTCATTGGTGGAATTACATTGCTTTCCATAGACAATACATGGGGTTGAAATAATACCTTAAAGCATTCTGAGGATTTGAAAAGGCACCCTAGAAGAGAGAACACATTTCATTATAATTTCTTGTAAAGGTAACCATGTAAAAGTAAATAATAAAGTAAAAGTCAGCATTTCATGGTCAAGTTTCATAATAAGATGCAATTAAAAAATACTATATAAAATTAATAAACTAATCGAAATACATTAGGCGAGTATTTGTGATAAGGCCATTTAGAAATTGACGTCCACTTGGTCCGCTAATTCAACAATGGATGGTCCTTTTTCACACTTTCTATACAAACAACATTACATTTCAAATGGCAACATTACATCAAAACCACAACCAAAAAGAATTTTCTTAAAAGATCCACAAAATTTAGTCAAAAAACAAGATATTTTACAAATGGATCATTCTTTTTGCATAGCAAGCCTCCAAAAAATACTCAAATTGAAGACACAATGTTCTTTCCCATGTGATAGTTTCAAAATTCCATTAAAAACCTAACATTTTGTAAAGCACGAAATATTTCTTTATTACTTGTGCTAACTCTAATCCCATTGCCATGAATCATGCATGAGCATTAAAAAATATGCATTAGTGTACTTCTAGCCTATGTATGCATCTCTAATGGGCATCATACTTTACACAAGCCTTAATCTAAGTAAGATTAAGGCCTTTGCAAAGCATCATATATTTCCTTGTTTTCTTACCTAAATCCTAAACTGTAAACCCTAGCCCTAAACTATAAACCATAAACCCTAAATCATAAATGCTAATTTTAAACCCTAAATCCTAAATGCTAAACCCTAACTCCTAAAAGCTAAAACCTAAACTCAAAAATAAAAATAAGTTACTTCCTTTAGAATCTAAACCCTAAATCCTAATTTATAAAATTAGAAAAAAAATCAAATTCTACAAGAATTTTTTGAAAAACTCCCATTTTTTGGTATTGATTTGTTAAAAAAATCAAAATGTTAACAATTATTCTTAAAAAACTCCTATTTTGAGGTATAAAGTGAGTAAAAAAACAAATGAAAAAATATGTTTTTTTAGGAGAATTTTTTAATAAAAAATCAAAATCTTGAAACATTTTTTCAAAAACCCTAATTTCTTGCTATTACTGTGGAAAAAAAATCAAAATGGGACATGTTTTGAGAACTCTCATTTTTGGGTACAAATTTGTTTAAAAATTAGAAATATGAAAATAATTTATTATTTACTTTTTTCTCCCTCTACATGTGGCGCATGCCACATGTGGGTATAATAAGGGGAAGAGGGAGGGAGTGAGGGGCAAGTAGGGAGAGGGAGGGGGAGAGTGGGGAGCGAAGAGCAGGGGAGAAGCAAGATGAGGGAGGGGGAAATTGGGAGAGGGATGAGAACCCCCCCCCCCACTTTTAACATATGGCTCACACCACATGTTGGGTGTGGGGGGGGCTCCCCCCCTCTTAACATGTGGCATGAGCCATATGTTGCCCCCCCCTCTCCCCCCTAACATATGGTTGGAGCCATATGTTGGGGGGGATCCCCTACTGTCCTAACATGTGGCGCATCCACATGTTGAGGGGGGGGGTTTGGGAGGAAGGGGGGAGTAGGGAAAGGCAGAGGAAAGAGGGGGGAGAGGAGGAGAATGCTTGTCTCTCATAAAGGTTGACAACTCTAAAATTGATGCTTTGTGTTCAAAGTGGTTATTGCAGTTAGCAAGAGAGCAACCATGGGCCAAAATTGCAAGAGTCAATTTGCTTGAATACTCTTTCAATGGATCAATGAGCCGTGGCAGGATGTTTTCCTTTCAAAGATGCCGATCAAAGCTCCACGATCTGAATTTTTGTCTAGATTGATGGAAATATGAAAAAAATAAATAGAGGATGCACATGGGGAGGTCTTAGATCTTAGCATGGGCATGCCTCTCTAGGTAGATCTATGGAGAGGGGAGAGGGAGAGGTGGAAGAGGGAAAGGGAGAGGAGGAGGGAAAGGGAGGGGAGGGGAGGGGAGAGTTGAGCAACGTGAGGGAGGGAAAGGGAGGGGAGGGGAGAGTTGAGCAACGTGAGAGAGAGGAAGGGAAGGGAGATGCAACATGGGAGAGAGAGAGAGAGAGAGAGAGAGAGAGAGAGAGAGAGAGAAGGGGGGGGGAGGTGAGCAACATGAGAGAGAGGAGAGGAGTGGAGATGAGGGGAGATGAGAGGCATCCACAAAGAGAGAGGGAGAGGGAGAGAGGAGGGGATACTAGGAGACATAAGGGAGAGAGGAGGGATGGGAGATTAGGGGAGAGGAGAGAGAGAGAGAGGGTCATTGTTTGCTTGAGGTTCAGGGACTTTTTTGTATACAGGTATTTTGCATGACGCATAACTTATGCATTGCTCAACGAAATTCCGTAAAATTTGCCTTCAAGTTGTAGTACACATTCGAAACTTGAATAGAGACAAAAAAATTATGGTATAAGGATTTGGAACGAGACCGTTAAATCATTACAAATGCTATGTTGCATGTCAAGCATGCATCCTAAAGACTATAGGATATAGCAATTTATTAAAAAACATCAAAATTTTATTTTGTACATACATGCAACCAAGTAATCATTCAAAAGTACACTAAGTGAGCTTCTCTTCAACCCAAGAAAACACCTAAACGAGAATATTAGGAATGGATTAACGGGCCTCCAATGTTGTGCTAAAATGATGCACACCCATTTGAGGGCACGCTCCATAAATTTTTTTTAATTTGTAGAAAACCAAAATGGATTGAAATTTTGGAATCCAAACTAGTGGGAGTAGTGCATGGTGGTCATAAAACATTGATAGTTGTTAGTATTGGTATCTAGATTCACCCTAAAATAGATGCACCCTAAAATGGAAGAAGTTGAAAATGTGCTATTTGTGCATGTGCAAAGATCTTTTAATAAATCCAACACTATTTATAATTTTGCATTTTTTCTTTTTCCATGTACTTGCTTGCTATATGGCTCATAAGCATGCCAAAGTTCATTGCATTTCATAATACACATCATCAGACCCGATAGCGTGCCCTTTCGCCTATTTGTGTTAATTTTAGGCCACATTGCACTTGTTTGGGATATCCAATTCTACTGATGTGCATCATTGGAGGGGGAAAAAGTGATGGCTAAAACTTTTGCTACTCCTGCAAATTTTGAATTTTCACACCTCTCGCCCATCAAATCTTGGAAGATTAAGTACTTGCAACCTGCCCCCACCCTACAAACACCTTGCAACCCGCACGCACCTCAACGTGACCTTGTGCAGACTTTGGTTTTGCATTGTCTTCTTTCGGGTAAGTTTTCTTCCATTCTTTGCTTACCTCACCAGCTAGCTTCTCTGGGTCTATTCTAGAATGATCGTGGCCATGGTGCTAATGGCAACATGTATCTTGCAATGGCTTGCAAGAGAAGCAAACAGAGGCTGCGAGACAGGAAAGCAGAAAAGCCTAGTCAAGGCACAAGGAATAGATTGCGGGTTGAGGAAAGCGATGGCATGGTATCGAAACGTCAACGGAAGACACTTTTGCAACATCTGCGAAAGGAGAAACAACTACAAGGAAGAAGACTCCTTGTAGAGTAGTAGTAGGAAGCCATTGCAGATGCATGTATTCAATCATTGCTATCACAGTGAAGAACATGAGTTGTGGTGTCATGATTGGTGGGAGCATTCAAGGCAGCAACATGAGGCTATTCAAGTGATTACTAATATCGAGTCTTCATAAGCTTTAGCTTGCACCCTAAAGCTCATAGAGTAACAACCCTACCAACACCTCGGGAGATGCAAGCCCAAGAGGCGATGCTCTCTAATCATGTGATTACCAATATCGAGTCTTCACAAGCTGTTGCACCCTAAACTTCACAGAGTAACAATCCTAGCAACACCTCGGGAGATGCAAGTCCAAGAGGTGATGCTCTCTAGCCTCAGAAATGGCCTACAGAAAGTGGAAGGGGTGAACAGCTTAGATCAACTAGCTATAAAGAGGGTGACATTAGCTATGTTGGTGTCCCCTGAAACAAAGAAGAAACGGCTTGCGTGCACAATGTCAAAGATGTTATCAATCAGTTGACTATCCTAAACGTGTTCCAAACCAGCCCGGTAATTGAAATTGTGATTGTCCTAAACCAGCCCGATAGTTTAAATTGTGACTGTCCTAAACCAGCATGGTGGTTGAAATTTGTTTTGCTTCATTATATACTTTAATTAGACTATGTTTTGTCTTGTTTTAGTAGTGCAAAAAGGGGGCTCACTATATTGTTGTTGCATTTAAAAGAGGGCTCACTGTTCTATTGTTCTCGTATGTTGGGTCAACAGATGGACTTGTATCTCAACTTTATGGATCAGAATCCTAACATTTCAATTGGGCAAAGGAGATTTGAGCATTGTAACTTAAATTAGGAAACTCAAAGACATGAATGTTTGTTGTTGCAAAACACATAGTAGACTTTGACCTGCAAGCTACGAATGACTTAAGATCTGGTCTCCCTGATGAATGCGTAGTTTGTAGGCCACCTAGATCCTCATCATGTGTTGCAAGGGAGAGCAGGTTTTGTAGCCTAAGGTCTCTATGGGAGCTAGTGGTTTGTCCAAAGGGAGACTATGAGTGGCACCACATTGAATGCATTCGTGGCAAATGCAAGCATTGTAGTCTGAAGCTGAAGAAGAAGACATTTCATGTTTATCCAAATGAAATGAGGGAAGGCAACCATGTTGCTCTAAAATGGAGGAGATTTGAAAATGTCAATGTTGAAGGATCTTATAAAAAGAGATGACTACTATCATATAAGAGCACTCGGCCAAGGGAGCTTATAGGTCACGTGGTTCAATCCATCCCAAAATATGTGTCACATTTTCACGGTGGCCAGCTGGCAGGATAAGCACTTCAAGACGTGTCTTGCCAATTTTCATGATGACACTATTGTCTCTGTCACAGATTTTGCTAAAAATTATTCATTTCAAGAACAAGATGAGATACAAAGTGCTCACTACTACAACAAGCAGATAACAATTCTTGTGCATATCACGTATAGTCATTTGCCTGATTCTTCTATGCTTGATGCTAATCTACTTGTTGACTCACAGGAGTCCAGGTCAGTGCAACACGTATACCATTTCTACATTTTAGATGATAGGGAACATGACACCTTATTTATGTAGCTTGCTTTTCTACTACATTGGGAATGGATGAAAAAGGAAAATCCGCATGCAAAAAATATAAAACAACATTGGATGGTGCTGCCTCTCAATTTAAATCAGCCCGTGGATTCTACTTTGTCTCAAAAATCAAATGGGGAAAATCTTTTGGCGAGCTTTTTAATGTGAGCTTTTTTACCATTTCCTTTGTTTTTGCGAGCTTTTTTTAGAAATCCATACATGTTTTTGTTATAAGAAAGATGGGGAGGTTAGAAAGAGGGGGAGAGAATATAGGATATGTTCATTTTCATAGCATGTGGGAGGGGTGGAAGAGTGTATACTATGCACAAGGGGGGGGAGGATATGAGTGGCAGTAGGAGGCAAAAAATTATGGAAGATATGTCCATATTCAAAGTAGAAGGGAGGAACTATGGGATATATGTACATTTTAAAAGTGTATAATTTGAAACTTTTGACCTCATATTTGGATTCCTCGTCGAATTCCGGTCATTTTGAGTACCAACATGACCATATTCTGATAAAAATTGGAAAAATGGTGTTTTTGTCATTTTGGCCTGTTTGGGGCCTGTTTTGAGTCTGCCCCAAACAGGCCAAAATGACAAAAACACCATTTTTCCAATTTTTATCAGAATATGGTCATGTTGGTACTCAAAATGACCGGAATTCGACGAGGAATCCAAATATGAGGTCAAATCTGTCAAATTATACACTTTGAAAATAAACAAATTTCCCACATGCTCTCCCTTCCCCTTTACATTTAGTAGATGAACATAACTTTCACATTCCTCATCCTCTCTCTCCTCCTTGCACTCCTCTTTGCATACCTTATAAGTTCCCCCTCTACGTTCTCCACTATGATAATGAATATATGTTCCAACTCCCCTCCCCTCCCTTCTCCATGCCACCTTACCCATGCGCCCGTCCCTCCCCCTTTCCTTTATCTCCCCTCCCCCCCCTCTCTCCTCTTAACTGCAACCACAACCCAAACTTTCAACCCACCCCACTCCATGACCCCCCCCCCTCTCTCTCTCTCAGGTGAATGAAAAGCTCGCAATATTCATGAAAATTGAAAAAAAGCTCATGACAAAAAGCTCACAAAAAAATCACACCCAAATCAAATCACTAACTGATCTAGACATGATGTGGAATTTCTTTGGGTCTAGCCATGGCAAGGGTGAACATGATGTTTGTGGTGCTGTTATTAAGCAAGATTTGTTTAAATACCAATTAGCATTCCCTCAAGAAAAACTCAATAATGCCCATGATGTTGTAGCATGGCTTACAACCAACCTCTCCACAGGTGCACATTCAACATACAGCCTTAGGAATAGTGTAGTATGCAGAGTGTTCCATGAAGTGAAAGTGGATGAAGTGCAAAGGAGAAGTTGGCACAATTGTGATAAAATTAAAGGAGTTCATGGTCTGCACAGCATATGTTTTCAAACAACCAACTGATTAAAACAAGAAAACTTTCTTGTTTCTGCAGTGCATGCATCATAGGGGATCATGATGATTGTGAGAACATTGCAACTAATAATAAAGACATGGGAGTGAGTTTAAGTTTTCCCTCTACGTTTAGATGGAGTGACAAACAATGACTCGCCACCATAGTTTGGCAAGAGTTTTGATGACCTCACTGACTGTCTGGAAGAGGGGGATAACTTTGCAGTTGCTGCTGCCTTTGCGAAGAACGAGGAAGATGTCCAATACTTTTGGTTACAGTGCACAAAACCTAAGCACAAGGTTGAGCTAGGATTTAAGGATAATTGGGGAACAACCTATGAGAAGTGGGATGTAATAGTCGAAGCTTTTTGGTACAAAAAAACATCCAAGAGAGGCCACGATTACGAACTGCTACATAAGAGTCCACAAACATTTGTGTACTCTCATCTAGTAAGAGCTATCAAGTTCTAGATGCAACCGTGCCACAAAGAAAGAAGGGAAAGAGTGTCTTCAAATTGAATTTAGACACGCATGAGCACATCTTGGGGTGTCTTGGAGTGGTGGATGAGGATGACTGAGATAGTAATAAGAAAATGTAGTCTCATTGCAAGGAAACCATATTCCACTTATCTTGGAAAATGGAAATGTATTTTAGACTACGCGTCTTTTAGTAAATCCCAAACTAACCACCGCACTTATTTTTGTAAATCCCAAACGATAAATTCCATGCTTGTTTTTAGTATAGCCCAAACAACCACCATGCTAGTTTTATTAAATTGTTTTTGTAAATACCAAATGACAAATCCCATTCTTGTTTTTCATATATCCCAAACAACCACCGTGCTCATTTTATTAAATTGTTTTTGTAAATCGCAAATGATAAATCCTATGTTTGTTTTTAGTATATCCCAAATAACCCCACGTTGGTTTTATTAAATCCCATAACGAATCCACACATCCACAAATCCATTCATCTTGTAATAAGAGAAGCAAACCGCCGCATTGGTGGCTGTTAATATCCTAGTGCAACCAAGCACCATGCTAGTGATCACTTATCTTGCACTACCGCCGTGCTATCCTAAAATTCATTGTAGAGTGCTATACTAAAATAGTCCCCTTCAGACTGATTATCAAGTTTAACTGTCGAATTTCAACCACCAGGCTACTTAAAACATTTAAGTACTAACATGGAAGAAGGTCGACACAAAATCAGGTATTACGAGCATCATAGATCTTGGATGATGGCGATTCCAAGAAAATTCCAAACTCCCAAATATCTTATCAACCTCTCTATATCAAGCATCGCCCAACTCTTTACGCCAGTCTAATAAACTATCGTAGACCTCATTACACACTCGGACCACCAATTGCTTGCTTGCCTCTGCCGGCTTGTACGCCCATAGTAACTCCTCCTTTCACTCGAGGTCCTCTTCATCCTAGTATTGGTGCTCTATACAACTTCATGCTGCCATCATGTCCTGTCAAAGGAAACCTACATCATTAGATTGACAAGTACCTTAAAGGAGTAGAAAAATGATAGCCAGGGAAATTAATATTCACTATCTTTGCCCAATTGCAAAGCATGTCCTCCTTGTAGCTATTTTCCTCCCTCTTCTCTGGGTCTGTTTCTGCAAGGAGGTCATCCAACATTGTTCTCAGATAGAACATGAGTTTTCCAAATTCTTTTGGGTATGCCATAGATTTTCAGCAGGTGGATCGGTGTACAGAGTTTTGAGGCTAGATTTCATAATGGGCTCTTAGTTGTGTATGCACTGCACTTAAACTTGGGAGAGAATTCATTGAGTCCAACCTTCTGATTCTTCTCTCATACAACCGACATGTCCACCTCATCATTTTACTGTTTAATCCAAATCTTTCGTCTCAAATTAGTTGTCTAATCGAAATCTTTTGTCTCACATTAGTTTTTTCATTGAAATCTTTCATCTCACATTATGATCCTTGGCCTGTCAAAGGACACTATCTAGTCACATAGCTTATATAATAGCTACACTTACATTGAGAAATATGAAATCCCATAACTATCCACAATTCCTAAATGAATGAATTGTATGCCATTCATCTTGTCTTGTAATAATAATAATAGAAGAAAACCACTGTGATCGTGGAAGTTATATTCAGGACTAGTGTGCAACCAACCACCATGCTAGTGCACCACGCTCGTGGCAGTTAAGTTAATATCCTCGTAATGATAAAAGCAAAGCACCACGTTGGTGTTATCTTAAACTCGCACAAAAAACCTCACCCTTGAAGGGGAGGAAGAAAAACTAGTTTTCATTCGGAAATAGCTTCGACAGGAAGATGAAACCAAACACAAAGCACTCCTAATGGAATACTGTGACTGTCTAGCATGGTCATACAAAGAGATGAAAGGAATTTCACCAGACCTAGCAGTACACACAATACCTATAAGGGAAGGTGCCCACCCTAAGGTATGTGGACCTTATCACACAAATCCTAAGTATTGCACCATGGTTTGTGAGACGAGCTGGAAAGCCTCTTAGATGCCGAATTCATCTATGATATTGAGCACATTGATTGGGTTTCACCCATCATCATTGTTCCTAAATGCAACAAGATGCTCAAAATATGCATAAACTTAAAGAATGTGAATGCCACCACAATTAGGGATCACTATTCCCTACCCTTAATAGAGAAAGTGTTGGAAAAGGTGGGAGGTTCCAAAATATATATAGGTTCTTGGATGGCTTCAGTGGCTACAACCAAGTGAAAATTTCTCCTAAATACCAATCAAAAACAACATTTGCTACAGAATGGGGTATTTTTGCCTATAGAGTCATGCCATTTGGCCTCTATAATGCCCCGGCCACATTCCAATGAGTCATGTTCACATCTTTTGAGTCATTTCAGAATAAGTTTTTGCAGGTGTTCTTGGATGATTTGTGCATCCACTCAAACAAAAAAGACCATTCCAATGTCTTGAAGTAGTACTAATCAAATGCAGGGAGTATGGCATCTCTCTAAATCCAAGAAAATGCCAATTCATGGTCACCCAGGGAATTGTTTTGGGACACATCATTTCTCAACAAGGGATTGCAACAACTGACATGGAAAAAATCAAAATCATCATGGAATTTCCTCTTTGTACAAATTCCAAAGGTGTACAGGTCTTTATGGGACATGCCGGCTATTATCAAAGATTTATCTTGCGGTATGCCATGATAGGTAGACCACTTTACAAATTATTAGTGGAATTCTTATGGATAGAAGAGTGCGACTAAGCCTTTGAGCTTTTAAATGGCACCTAATCACAGCATCCATCCTTATATCTCCCAATTGGGATATTGATTTTCGTGTTCATATTGATGGATCCAAGTATGCAATTGGGAGTGTGCTTTGTCAACCTAGTGAACATAAGAAAGACTACCCATTCTACTTCACCAATCGACAACTCAATGATGAAAAGAACAACTATACCACCATAGAAAGAGAAGCCTTACCAATGGTGTATAGTGTTAAGAAATTTTGGCACTATCTACTATTTGGCAAATGATTTTGTCTTCTACACCGATCATTAAGAATTGCTTTACCGTTTATGTACAATAGGAAGAATAACCAGATGGCTCCTCTTGCTTCAAGAATTCAACGTCAAAATAGTGGTCCGCAAAGGTGCCCAACACTACATTGCCGATCACATGTCTCATGTCAAGTCGGGAGAAGAAGACACAGGAGTAGAACAAGGCTTGCCAGATGCCACACTATTTCAGATAGATGCTATTCCAGATTGGTGTGGAGATATCATTGGGTACTTAATGGCAGGAAGGCCACCCCCTGAAATGAAAGAAGTGGATTTCAAAAAACTAATTTTAAAAGTTGCACCCTATGAACTCATTGCAAGACAATTGTACAAGATGGGTAAAGACCAGGTGTTAAGAAGATGTGTAATGACTCATGAGATCATGCCAATCCTAAGTGAAGTCCATGAAGGCATTGCAAGAGGACACTTCCAAGGGGAAGCCACAGCAAGAAAAGTCCTCCTCGCATGCTACTAGTGGCCAACACTCTAGGCAGATGCCTATGAATATGTCAAAGGTTGTGATGTATGCCAACAGACCACTAAATCCCAACACAAAGACTTCAATCCCCTAACAACAATTGTTGTACAAACACCGTTTGAAAAATGGGGGATTGACTATGTGGGTCCCATCCATCTAGCAACAACAGGAACATAGGCAAGCTACATCATTGTGGTCACTGATTACTTTACCGAATGGGATGAAGCTAAAGCAGTTAGAAAGGTAGATGCCATAAGCACAACAAGATTCTTATGCAAGAATGTGATCACCCAATTTGGATGCTCCATTGACATTGTGTTGGATAGAGGCACACATTTTATCAATGAGTTATCCAAGAACCTTGTGTGGCTTTATGGTAATCCATAGAAAAAGCACACCCTACTACCCCCAAGGGAATAACACCTATTTCATTAATTTTGGAATAGTGCACTGTCCAAATTCGTTTTGTGGGATAATTTTGGATAAAGCATTTAAAAAAAAGAGGCTCTTATAAAACAAAACTTTGAGTCAAAAAGTAAGATTTTAAAAAATCAAATTAGAAAAAAAACGAGAGTACATTTAAAAAACTAGAGTACATTTAAAAAAAAGCATGACACATTTGTACAAGAAGTAGATCATATAACTCAAAGCCATATGGTGTTAAAAAACACCTTCCATTAGCTCAGCCTAGAAGATGTCATCTTTGTCTCTCTTTTCTATTACAACTTTACATTAGAGAACTAAAAAGTCTTTGTGGAACTGTAGTTTCATTTCTTTTCTATTACAGTTACTTTAGAAAACACATAAGTCTATGGAATTAAATTTCATAGTTACTTTAAATTTCTATGGAATTAAATTTCCATCACTTGACTATTAAGTCATTAGAGAGAGCATATGTCCTCAAAAGTGCCTACTATGGCATTGGCTTCATGAAAACAAGCAGACTTTAAACTTGCAGGCCATGCTTAACCAAGGCTGGCATCAAAAATCTCCTCACAGAGTCTCCTCACAACTTGTTTCGAATCTTCCGCCGACTTCTAAGCATTCAACAACTCTTCTTTTCTCTCTTGGCTTTCCTCATCTTCACCATTTTTTTCAATACAGCTTCTAGCCACCACCATATCCTGTACGAAAATTTAACTCGTTCGCATATGAAGTACGTGATTAAAAGAAGCGAAAAAGAAAGCTAGGGATATTCACCTCTTTTGCTGAGTTCAAATCAAGCAGCCATGTGCATAACATATTCTCCTCGAATGATTTTCCCTTCATTGGTCCATACAAAAGAGATCTAAGATAGAATTTGAGTTCAGTAAATGAAGTCAGGTAGTAACTAGTCATTGTCTTGGAGGGAAAGTGGGAGAAGGAGAGTGAGGGAGTGATAGCGAGGGACATTGAATGTTTGACACATTGGTGGATGCATTCCCTCGTCCTTGGAATCTTCCTTGATTGGAATGATTTCCTCTTTGCTGATTTTGATGTTGTTGAGGATGATGCTGATGCTGATGCTGATGCTGATTCTGACTTTGATTTTGTTGATGATGACCACTTTTCTGATATGATCTACCTTTGCTTCTGCCTTTGCCTCTACTTCTGTCTGAAGCTATGAATGCCTGATCATTAGAATGACCTTTACGTGCTTGAATTGCCTGAGTCCTGAGTTCTTCACCAAGTAGAACTGACTGAAGTTCTTTCAGTGTTGGAATTTGCCGTTGGATGGCAATACTCTGGACTAGATTCTCGTATCCCTCTCCTAGTCCATTCAGAATTACTTGAACCATTTCTACGGGATTCATATTCTCTCCTGCTACTGCAAGTTGATTGTTGTAGATTTAATGCGGAGTACATAAGCATGACCGGTTTCACTGCTATTGTGGAAACTCTGGTTGATTTGGTTTCTCAGGGTGAGAATCCTAGATGTGTTATTGGACTCGTAGAGAGCTGCGAACATATCCCATGCTTCTTTTGATGTCTTGACTGTGTTGAGTTGTCCTAGCATGACATCTTGCACATTCTGCTTGATCAAGTGATAGGCATACTTGTCTTTCTTATCCCATTCTGCTTGACCTCGGGCAATGGCAGGATCTACTACTGGTGCGAAATCTGTTTGTGTAGATGTAGAGCCTGATGTAGATCCCGTTGCTGGTGCTGTGACAACAGATAGAGTAGAGCTACTGGTGGCTGGATCATCCAATGGTCTAGGTGTAGACCCATCGACATACTCCCATTTGTCCTAAAGCACAAGAATGGTCTCCATTCGGTATTTCCATGTACCGTAATTGAAGTTGTCTAACTTAGCAGATGCCTCCAGATTGAGGTTGCTAGTCGACATGGTGCAAAGAAGAAAGCCCGCTCATGGTTGCGAAAGCAATCTAGAAGGTCTGAAATGAGATGGATTTTGTTTGTGGCTCTTATTTGAGTTCTTGAGACCTCTTGTGAGAATTGCAGTTTTGGTCTTTGTGTCTTTGTTTGTGGGAGTTCTAGGTTCTCTTCGTTGAGTGTCTTCGATCTCTTGTGAGAAATGTGCTTTTGGTGTTTTTGTGTCAATGAAATTTGTTTGTGGGAGTTCTAGGATCTCCTTGTTGAGTTACTTAGATCTCTTGTGAGAAATGTGATTTTGTTTTGTGTTTTTCTATGATGCTATTTAGTGAATTTGTTTCTTTGTGTCTTAGTTTAATAGAATGCCTAGAAGACCGTATTATGAAAAGTGGGAAAATTCAATGAAATTGGAACTCTCCAAATTGGTTTTGAAGGAAGAAAATGAGCTCTTTTTTGTTTAATGGAGCTTGCTTAAAACTCTCAAGTTTTGTTTCTTTTATGTTATTGGCATGATATTGTGGAATATTTATAATTGAATTGGACTAAAGGCTTTCGTTTCCAACATATGAACTAAGATTGATTTGGTTTGCATGCTACTCGCTGTTGTATATCCTTTTGTGATCTGTTTCCATGTTTATGATGTGTTGTACGTTCAATGTATATATGATAGGTACTTCCATTACAAAACATTGCACATGCATGTAATTATTGCCATGTGATGATTACAATGAGTGAAGATTCTCTTGTGCTTTCAAGATTGCATTCTGTGGTATTTTTACCTTACTTCTTTTATTTGGAACTTTTGTTCTGCTCCAACTCCATACTATCGAATCCACATGCTCCCAACGGTCCTCATCCCCCATATATTACCACTCTTTGTTCCAGCAATTAGCATATAGTAGTGCATCAGTACATCTTCCTCTATGGACAGGAGTCCAATACTGCACAAATACCTTTAATCTCATCTTGGTCTAGGCCCATTTGGGCCTACTACAATGCTTTCAAAGGTTGTTGATGGCAAGGTGGTGTCATCAGCATGACACCCTATAAGTGGTGAGCAAGCCCAATGAAAGGGTTGGAGTCATGCCAGGTTATCTACAAGATGAATTGCAAAGATGAAGTTTCTTAATTTAGGGAAGAGGAAGGAGAAGAGGGGGGAGGTATTTTCAAAGGTGAAGTAGATGAGGAAGGAGGGATGGTTAGCAAGAATTTTAGGTTAATGGGAGAGGGAGGCATGGCTAGATGCAAGAGACAAAACATGGAGGGCAAATGTCACATTTGCCATAGCCAAAGTTTTTGTTCTAAGACCCTCATTTCATAGCCTATCATGGGAATTTCCATAGATATTCCCTGTTTTCTTTCCACGCTTGTCCCAAACCATAAAGAATTTGGCAAAAAAGCCAAACGCTTAACACCTTCACACCACGCACTTTGCATGTTCACTTTTGCACTCGTGCTTCTATTTAGCATTACCACATGGAATTGAGTTCGTGCAATTAGGTACTGTGTCGACTATCCTTGGATGCTCGACAATGTCGATTCGCCACATTGCACCATGATGCTTAGACAATGACATAGTGAACTTGTCATGGAATTGATGGATCATCAACCACCATGTGGAGGCATCTGCTGGGATGTCCCTCAAACAATATTCACACATGGACAATGGAAATTTGACCTAATGGTTAGAGTAGAGTTATGTTTTGATTGAGGATTCAACTCCTAGAGAAACAACATGATGTGTGTTCACCAATTTGGAGCCACCTCATGGCATGTGCTTGGGCCATCCCCCCTCATAGCATGTGGTTGGGCCACCCCCTCTAATCACTGCTACAACTATGGGAATGAAACTTTTCAAGGGTTTGTGCATAGCCACTTGTGAAGGAGTTTCTCAAAGTTTGCAAAGGATGCACAAGTGATTGTGATACATATTCAATGTTATGTATCGCAATCACTTGCACACTCTTTGCATTTTTCACGTCCATCCAAGAACATTGCATGGGTCAATAGGGTCCAAATATTCAAGCAGCTCCCATGGGTGTTATGTCGAATGGTTAAGTATGGACTCTCAAATTGCTAATACGGGCACTCATGTGTGGTGCGGAGTGAAGCAACCAAGGGCTACTTAGGTTGGAAATATCATGGCAGCCACCCTTCCCATAGGGTCACCCATCCCAGTTTGTTCATGCCTGAGCACGCTTAACTAGAGATTTCTACAAATTGGCCTAGCCATCCAAACACTAAAACCTTAAGGTGATGATGTCGTCTAGTCTATCCATTTTATGTAAATCTCATAGTGCTACAATTTGGCACCACTTTTCTCAACACTAACCCTTGGTGCCAACTTGTCCACCTTTTCTTTGCTTATAGGTTCAAATTGGCTCCTTCTTGGCTCACATGTTGAACTTGGCTCCATTTTAGTGGCAGCTCAGAGGTTGCACTTCAACTTGGCTCTGATACCATGTTGGAAATTTTGTGGTAGCCACCCTTCTTGAGAGGTCACCCATCCCAGTTTGTTCATGCATGAGCACACTTAACCAACAATTTCTACAAATTGGTTGAGCCATCCAAACACAAAAACCTTAAGGTGATGGATGTCCTCCGGTCTATCCATTTTATGTAAATCTCATAGTGCTACACGTTGGCACTACTTTTCTCAACAACTTAGCACATCAAAACTTTAAGCTACTCATGATGACCTAATGAAAAAATTGTGAGTGCACTTAAACCTCATCCTATGTGAGACATCATTTTAAAAAAACTTATGGAAATTTGGGAGGAATAAATGCACCCTATGTGTTAATTTTAAACTAGACCATAAAATTACCTCTTCTACAAATATATTTTTGTAAGTTTGGAGAATAAAAATACCCCTAATTTTAAACTCTCATGGTATACTCACATTTATTAAGGTGACCCCCCTGAGGTCATTTCGTAATGCCTAGAGGTCATGTGCTAGACCAAGATTTGTTTTGCCAGATTATAATAAAATGCATACGGATCAACTTGATAGAGTTAAATAGACTATGGCAGACTGCTTGAAAAAAAAGATATTGGATTTCATTCCTACATATGGGTGCACTCTTGCTTTTGATGGATGGACTAGCAAACAGGCTAGACCCTTGATAAATGTAATGTGCATTACTCCCAAGGGAACAATGTTTTTGGAGAGTATTGATACATCTCTAAAAGGAAAAAACTTCAACATATATTGTAAAAATATACAAAAGAGCAATTCATAAAGTCGGTGGCAGTGAAAATGTTACATTCATTGATAGAACGTTGCACAAGGAAATTAAAAGCCAAAAAATAAAAGGAGTGTATATTAATTCATAGCCCAAAAAGTGCTTATATGTACATATAGCATGAAGCCAAGCCACGTCCTGTGGCTTTAAGTACAAAAAATAAGAGGAGTGTATATACAAGAGAGGCACGAAACCAAGCCAATGGCTTCAAGTACAAAGAGTAGCTAGCACTACTTATATGACTAATCTAAGTTCTCCACATCCTCGCTCCCTTCTTCGCTCCCTTCTTCCTCATCTAATACTCCTTATCAACCCTAGGGCCCTGTAAACAAGGGACAACATGTATCAATGTATGAAAAATTAAATATTTATTTACAATATTGACATTATTTAATTACTTTTAAATACTTGGGGGGGTGCTCCAATAGCCCGGATATACTGCTCCTCAGTAATCAACCCATCATCATAGAAATGCCTCCATGTATCTCCTCTGTGATGGTGGCGGTGGTAGGCTGTCTCGACATGAGTAGGGTACTTGCCCACAATATCAAGCTACAAGATGACACAATTTGCGGAGGGGTTAGTACAAAGAAACAACCTCCTAATAAACCATATAAACACAATATAATTTGAGATCGATACTTACAAATTGGGCCTCCCATGATTCAACACCCCCTGCTCCAAAATGCACATTTCCATATTGCTCCATTTGGATCCTTCGTGCCTCTGCACACCAGGGTCCCATTCAACCTAGTAATTCACCATGGTTATCACTAGTTTTACTGGTAAAGGAAAAAGATGGCACTACGCATTTATGCATAGATTAGAGAGCCTTAAAGTAAAATCATAAGAAAAAATAAGTATCATTTTCCTTGCATTGATGAGCTGTTTGATCAATTGCAAGGGGAAAAATATATTACTAAAACTGACTTAAAATCAGGATATCACAAAGTGCAACTTAGAGAAGAGGATGTCGTGGATGTTGTACTAGGTATGGGCATTATTAGTTCAAAGTAATGCCATTCGATTTGACAAATGCTTCAGCAAATTTTATGACACTTATAAATAGTGCCTAGATGCCATATTTAGGAAATTTTGATGGAGTATTCTTTATCTATAGTAAAATAAGGAAAAAGCATCTCAAACATTTTAGGAAAGTGTTGTAATTGCTTAGAGATAATTATTTTTTGGCAAAAGAATCCAAATGTGAATTCTTTGCAGAAGAAGTGAAGTACTTGGGACATATTATATCCCAATAAGGGATTTGGATGGATCAGGAGAAGGTGTAAGTTGACACTTATGAACAGTGCCTTGAGGACATATTTAGAAAATTTTGATGAAGCATTCCTCATCTATAGTAAAATGAGGAAAAAACATCTAGAACATTTGAGGAAAGTGTTCCAATTGCTTAGAGATAATGGTTTTTTTGCAAAAGAATCCAGATATGAATTCTTTGCAAAGAAGTGAAGTACTTGGGACATATTATATCCCAAGAAGGGATTTGTATGGATCCCAAGAAGGTAAGGGCCATATTGGAATGGCCACATTCTACAAACCTACAAGAATTACAAACATTCTTAGATTTATCTGGGCTTATAAGAGATTCATATAAGACTATGCTAAGATTGTTGTTTCGATGATGGACTAGCTTAAGGGGAAGGGAAGTACCTTCATATGGGATGAACCTCAAAAGAATAGATCGAGGCGGGAGGGGGGGTGGGGGCACGTGGAAGTTATACTTTAAAATTGAAATTATGAGTAAAAGGCACCTATTTAGTCTCTGAGGGCATTCATAATAGTACATGGGTTCAACAAAGGGATTTTTTAATAGTAAAAGTTCTCAATTTTTTATAGAAACGTACTTAGGGAAGAGGTTTCTACTTGAGATATAAATTTTTCATAAGTTTGTTTAGAAAAAGGGGTCATTTGAAAGCCTTAATATTTTTAGATAAAGGGTTTTAATGACATGGGCGAGTAGGATTCCCATGATCTTTTTGTCACGCTTTAATGTAGACGTTAGTTTTAAGGAATTTCAAGTTATAGAGCTTGAATTCGTTCATTAAACAAATTTTTTTTCAAGGTATATACGTCATTTTTCTTCCCTTCTGCCCTCATCTCACTACGTTTTTAGAGAGAGCCTAAAGCGGATGGAATGTTCATCGAAAAATTTTCTTCTTAAGATTCATAGTTGTTCCACATATTTCGAGGTTTTCTTTTGGTAGTAGGATGACACAAAACTTTGGAGGTTTTGGGGCCTCTTTTCATCATGTTATATACATCTTATAGAATTCACCTTATACGTTCGGGTCATTGTGCAAGTCACCTTATACATCGATAGTTTTGCAATTCACCTTATTAATATACTTTGTGTACAAGCTGTAGAGAAATGCATTGATCATGTGTACACGTGGTGTCCCCGCCGACCATCCACTCAGAACTCGGAAATGTCAGGGCATTTGAACAAAAATGTCGGACGGTCACCCGCAGCCCACATTTTGCGAACTGAAAATGTATAGATTGTAGAGCTCAATTATGTGAGCGAATCTGTGGTACTCTCGCATTCACAAACAGTTCGTTGAATTCGAAGATACATACTATCAATGCCATTGCATACTGATGCAGTTTTAGTGGCAAGCAAAAGCGAAGCCTTTCATGAAAGGTCACCACTAACTAGAGAACCTAGACTGGACCCTGTAAAGTACAAGCATGTTGTCATGCAAACTCCAGAGTCATAGCAGGCAACTTTGAATTTCCTCGTGGAGCCCCGGCCCCGGACTCGGTTCAACGCAGGTTGATTTCACGTGTTGAAGCTGTTTGGGCGCTTCTGGGCGTCTGTGAGTCTGTGACTGAGACTCGAGAGCTTCGTACCTCCAGCCACCAAGGGATTGTTCGCGTGTCTGCTGTAATATCCCTATCATCGTACGTACCATCCTCGATAGGAAGAGAAACAACGAGATATATATTATATTAGATGCTTATGAACCATGAATACGGCCGTCCGTTTTACGTAACAATTTGTCATGCAAACTCCAGAGTCCATAGCAGGCGACTTTGAATTTCCTGATGGAGCCCGGACTCGGTTCAACGCAGGTTGATTTCACGTGTTGAAGCTGTTTGGGCGCTTCTGAGCGTCTGTGAGTCTGTGAACCATGAATTTGAATCCAAGTGGTGGATGCACGTCGGTTCAAGATGTCACGGTGTGCGTGTGAAGGTCTTGCATATGTAGGATGTCAGTTCTGAGATCACAAAAGAGAAGAAAAACAAGTTACAAACTGCCAATGAGTCTTTTAGTGATTTAGTTTTGGCCCTTATGTACGTTCTTGATTTGTGGCATTGGTATGAGACCAACGTCTTTGCAAAAATGGCTCTCAAGAAAAGGGGGAGTCACGCGTCCTCTTCCCCCAATGTTGGGGGGTGTAGGTCTACATCTTCACCTACTCCACGTGTGGAATTGGCTGGGAACATCTCTACCATATTGTGGTAGGGAGCCACTCCACATGAATCCAAAAGTGTTTGGTTGGCCACAATCTATGAGAAAAGGAATATTTTTAAAACTTACGAGTACTCAAACCCATCTACGATGGTTATTTTTTCCCAATTTCATGATGTTGCAAGCGTTCAATCCAAACTTTTGCTATGGTAATCCACATTTTTTACACCAAAGTAATTTGTTTTTAAAACTTTGCCATGTGGTTGTTGATAAGAGATGATCATACAAACATAGTTTTTAAATTTTATTCTTAACTTACATTTTAATTATTATATAATTTCTATAATTAAGAAAATATAAAACATTAAAAGGGTGCATATTATATAACTTTGTTCAATATAAGATATTGTCTTTTTAGCAATATCTTGATTTTTTTTCTTAATGTATTTCTTATTCCACTGGTATTTAAGAAATACATAACAATTCATTATTCAACTTTATGGAAAAAAATCATTTTTTTTCATAGCATTTTATTATTTTAAATTTGAAGGTCTATTTGCCTTAACATTTTCATATTATGTTAATCCACATAATACAAAAGATAAATGGACTATTTTGTTATTTTGAAATACTCAATCATATATTAGATAGGATTAATAATAGTTTCCTTTCCTCAAGAATGAAGTCCTTGTATTCATTGAGATGTTCATACAATTATGAATATATTTTTTTCTCCAAGATGATCAATATAAACTTAATATATTCACTAAAATGTTAGTATTATATAATGTTAGGAAGATAATTAAGGATCTTGAACCTTGCTTTCAAGATCACTTATTGGACCATTCTGATATGCTATTAAGTCCGTATAGCTCAATATTTTATTTTGATATGTTTTTAAGGCTTTGCCTACTTTGTTTCCTTCCAATTGTAAGTTTGTATGTTGCACATATAGGCTCAAGCTGAATTTGAATTTCTCATCAACCCTCATATACCTTTTAAAGACCTTTCAACAAAATACTACCTCCGATTGCTCCATTATGGCCGCACTCGCCTGCGATGCTCTCCCTACCCTCCTCTCATTAGCCTTAGCACTAGTTCCTTGCTCTTCCTTGGCCACTCCGTCTTCTTTCCCTTCCACCACACCCAGATTGCCAAGGCTAGACTCTCAGTCCAGAATGGTGTCACTAACTTCGAGGGAGGCGACACTCGTGTTGCTGAAGTGATCTCTAATCTCTTTAAGACCAATGACCTTGCTTGAATGTAATGTTAACTATGATAACAAATATCCTCCCCATGGAGATCGTCCCTCCCGACACTGCTACGAGAGCATGCAAAGCATCTTCCACCCAGACCGTTGATTATGTGAGGCTTATGGTTGGTGTGTTTGTTTCAATGAAGAAGAGCATAAGACAAATATTTTTCCGGTGAAGAGAGATAAGAAACGAATGAGCCCTCGTTGCCTCAAAGTTATCCTCTTGAGAGAGAATATTGTTGTTTCTTCAAAAAAATTGGGACATGTCCATGGGCCTCTCAACTCCTTTAGCAATTCAATATTCTGATAATATTTCCTTCTTAGAGTGTTTTGTTAATTCATCTTCTTGGATCTTGACCATCTTTCAACCTTCCTCTACTGCCGTAGCTAAGTGTCTTATTGACTCGCTATACCCTTGGTTCCCATGTTACATTTTTTAGACTCCCACTATCCCACCCGCCTCGGGGGGGCACTACTAAGAAATTGTGTGTATTAAAAAACCCCTCAACTAAAAATTTCCCTTGAATAAAAACACCCCTCTTTACTTATGAACCAAGTGATTTTTTTCTAAAGTTACATTAAAAATCCCCTCCTATTATTGTAATTCTGTTAAATTTTTTCAAAAAGTTAAAATAAAATACCCCTCCTTTTGAATGCACATGGTATACTAAAATGTTTTAAGGTAAACCCCCCGAGCCACCCGCCTTGTTCTTGTGGTCAAATTGTTTGCGTGCATGTTCATTAGTGGACGATTATACTAACAATTCAAAACTTATATTGGGATTAGATTTTGTAGCGCTCGCACAATGGCACGAACCATCTTAGCGACCCTTCGGGTGATGAGGGTGACAGTAGCAGAGCAATAGCATTTTGGTTGTCCCAAGGATTGGCAAGACGACTAGGAACGGAGGAGAGACCGATCCTTTTGGCCTTCGGGCACATTCTAGGACAATTGGGAGATCTCTCTCCCTCTCCTTCTCCCCTCCCCCTCCCAATCGAATTCACCATTGCATGTTATCAGTTTCTACAGTAGCAAATCGAATATGAAATGTATTATGTCAAACATTGGAGGATTGCAAAAACTTAATTCGATACATTAACATGGATTTTTGAAATGCATCTTTTATTATTAATTACTTACTTCGAGATCCTCATATTCTTTTCGTACATTAAGGGAGAATTGGGGTCTCAAAAGGGCCTCCAATTAGTGTTTCCTAATTTCAAGGGATTAAGGTGTACCAATGAGAGTGCTAGAAGGTGTGGGGCAATGGTATGTTGAGGTGGAGGGTGTGCAAGCCTGTAGAGATCCCCTATTGGTTGCTCCCCTTACACTAGGGACCACCCAAACCCTTCCCCCCCCTCTTAACCCATGTTTGACCCTCCTACCAAGTGTACCTCCCCCACATGAGCCCAAAATTGCCTTCAATGGGATGGTAGGGCCCTTTTGGCAAATTTTCCTTCTCCTCTCCCTCTTTCTGGGGCCTTTGCCCCCCATTGTTCTGGTCCATCCTGCCAATTCACTTTATTTGAACCAAATCCCATGCATTTTCCCTGTTTCCCCTCTTTCTTTGCTCCCTTCTGCGCTGGCCTTCTTGCTACAGCTCCTCTCTCTCTCTCTCTCTCTCTATCTCCCCTCTCCCTCTCCTGTGCCTCTGATGGAGCTCCTTTGTCTCTCTCCTTCTCCCTCTCCTATGCCTCTATTACTGTTGCTCTGTCCCTCTCCTTCTCCCTCTTTTGTGCCTCTGTTGGAGCTGCTCTATCCCTCTCCTTCTCCCTCTCCTGTGCCTCTATTGTTACTCTATCCCTCTCCTTCTCCCTCTTTTATGCCTTTGTTGGAGTTGCATTGCCCTCTGTAGGAGTCCCATTCTTGTTGTTGCAACTTCTGCAATCATGGTGAGGAGCAAGGCTACAAGACCACGCAATGTTGTGACCTCTTGTGTCTTCCACAACACCAAAAATGCATTAGATGAGTGGATCCCTTGCACCTACAGCTTAAATGACTGGATAGTGATGAAAGGATCGGCCAAAGGTCCACATAAGCTTCCCAAGAGCAAGAGAGGTGACATCTTGCATGAGTGGAAGGGGTGCATCTTGAAGTTTAAGTTTGGGAAGAAAGGATGGCTCGCAAAAGTGCAACATGTTTACATGGGAAAAGATATGCGGCTTCCTCATCATTCAATATTCAATCTAGGATACCATCACACTATGAGACTTTCTATCTATGTACCTTTTTCACTTGTAAGTGTAATGAGTCCATTTGGAAATTTTGTGTTTGGTTTTCTTATTCATGGTGGCAGATGTTTTCCCTTCGGACTTCGAGGAGTGGAAACCAGTTGAATCATTCATAGACAAGTTCACTGCGATTCATGAGGATTTAGGTAAGCAAATGCATGCTAGGGAGAAGTTGGACTCCTTGCAAATGAAGAATGTGTATTGGTATAATGCAACATACATCACTCCAACGACATCATAAAGCTATGGCCGTCTGCAAACCATTGCACCACCACAACTTCAAGACATGGATTGCAGCAATGTGGACTGGAGGACATTGCAATCATACAAGGACAAGATTGCAAAGGATGTGGGCATGGCCATGAAGTTTACATTTGGATCCAAAAAGGCAAGGTTATCTTGGTTTATGCCTCTGCACATTTTTGCTTCTTTATTTCATAATGTACATATGCATAGAACAAAAACTATATAGTCCTACAAGCATGTGGATGACAATGACCTTGAAGATTTACTTGGGATGAATTGGGGAACTAGGTCAAGCGACCAAAAGGGTGATGTGTTTCAATGTCATGCATGTAAAGACAATGTGGTTATTAGATACCATTTGTCATGCCAAATGTTGTGTTTAGCTTTTCAGTACAGGCGCTGGAAGAAAACAAATGGCCGGTTGCTTCCCCTAGACTCTAATGATGAAGACAATACAAGGGTAAGTTTGTCTATTGATGTTGAAGAGGGAGATGTCAAGAATGTGCATGTCACATCACAATGGGCTCTAAGGGATGTGCGAGAACACCTATTGGTCATGGAGGACGTCATATCAAAGTCTTTCTACTTTACCTTAAATGGTGGTAAGATCAGCCGCCATGTGGAGAAGTGCATGCATAGTGCCAATTTCATTCCTCCTGCAACTTTGAAGATTGCTAACAATGTGTTTGACTAGTGCAGCATTTAATTTTTTGTCTATCAAATCCTAGTTATTGCTTCAAAAGATGATGGACAATTGAATTGAAATGTTATTTCTTTTATTTTTTTCTCCTTTCAATTCATGGTAAATGTTTTTCAAAAAATTTGGGGATTTTATGATTAATTTTAATTTTTAGGGTTTTGATATATATTAAGGGGTAAGAGCCCTTTTTACATCACATTCTCACTTTCACGTTTAGAGAGCCATAGAAACTCCTGTCCTCAAAAGTTACTCCCTTCATCAGCTGCTATTTGCCATGGATTCAGCTAGAACTGCATTCCATAACTTCATCTCACAAACTGCATTTGCATATCATGAGGAAGAGCTATTTTAGTGTTTGATAGGACTTTATATGTCCTAGGCACATATATGTGAGCTAAGGATGACTTCTCAGATCTCATCCTTTACATGCAAGATAATTTCTCAAATTTTGATTATACACTTGACCACTCTTAAAAGACATGGGTTCCCATAGATTACATAAAGTATCTGTTCGTAGAGGAACCCAAGTTTGTAAAGCGCTTGGCCCACTTTTGTGACAACCTTACATATGAAGGGTTTAGGACAGTCTAAGTTCAAGACTACCTAGACGCGGGGATCACAAGAAATACAAGCACCAAATTTCTTTCATGGGAGATGACATTCATCTTTCTTCTCCAAGAAGGAAATTTAGAGGAAGAAGCCTATTCATCTAGCACCCCCTCTCGTAGAACTACTGATCTAGTCATCCCTAGACTAGACTTGGACATGTACATGGAAGAGAGTCTTGATGATGCAACAGAGGAGATGAAAGCAACTCAAGCATTGAGCCTACTTCAAGAGTCCCTAGTAGAGCAAGAATCTGCATCAGAGACCGCTGACCCAGAATCAAAATTATGGTCCTTGTCCCCCCTCATCATCGATGGAGAAGAGTACGTATTCCTCCATGACATAGAGGTTCTTGTTGGACTACGAGAGGATGAGGCACTCGGAGTCCTACCGGAGTTCGATTTTGATACAAGTATCAAAGATCTTGGGGTTTTAGGTTTCGAAGTCTAGACAATGGAATACTTTCTCTTGATGATGCTAGTTTCAATGAGGGATTTAGACATGTCCGTATATGATGCAAAACCCTCTCATGAAAAAGCTTCCACCTCCAACATAGGTCAAGAGAAAGCATCCACCTCCCAAATGGAACATCACAGCACCTGGTTCCATCAACATTGCAAATGAGGAAGGGATAGAAGCCGACGATGCTGTATGGTAAGTTTGAACAATATTTTTTATTTTGATCTTTCAGTATAATTTGTTTTGATGGTCTTCTAATGTTTGTTGAATTGTTGCAGGATGCGTTTGAGCTTGATGAATTCTCATCTCAACGGGGTAATGTTCGCAGCGCATTTGGGTGAGATCATTCTTTGGCCCATTACCTTGGCAAAGTCACATAGCATATTGTGGTCTTTCACAACAAATTTTCTCCTCGAGGTCCTTCGGAGCTATTGAAGTGCAAGGCATTGTCGCATGCTATCGAATACTCCAACATTACTCGAAATGCTAACAAAGTCATTTTGGTACACCGCTTGGCTGCTATCAATGCCTTTGGATCGAACATTTATGGCAAGGAATTGACGGCAATGGCTATGTCTTTGGTAGTAGGAGAAGAGGATGTTAGTGCTATTGCAGCTAGATTTATATCTAGGAATCCACTAGGCGATTCAAAGACCTCTATTTTCGATGTACTCAAACTAGCCAAGAAGAAAGATAGCCTGTGAGGCCTTTTGTATATATAAACATATATTTAAATGGATACATGACTACATGTCTTTATTTGTTTTACATTATCATTGCTCGTCATGAATTCCATTGTATTTTGTTTAAGTCGATGATATATTTTCTCCATCATTTCAATTATGTTAATTTAATACATTTCTAGCCAACTTAGTATCATTTTCACCAATTCTGGGTATCGAAAGTTCAATTCTATCAAATCCTGAAAGAATTTCACTGCAAGTTTAGAATGCCCAAATTTGCACTATGGCGGGTTTTGGGCTTTCTAGGGTCCTGGTCACGTCTCGAACATTTTCCCTTCTGTGCAATGGTGAAATTCCTTCAGGATTTGATAAAATTCAAAACTTACATTAAAATGATCAGTTACTTCAGTCTTGGAAATAGAGAATACACAACAATGCGATAGTGTAGAGAATGTGGATATATCTCATTAAAAAGGATCGGGGCCCTTAGGCCTTAGATACAAGATAGTGCCTTCAAGGGAAAGGGGTGGTCTAAGTCCTAAGAGTGGGTTGCAAAAGAATCTAGGGCTTCAAGCTTGGGTCACTTTGTAGCCGCTTTGCCAAAGCCATGTCCTTGTCCATGACCGTGACGCGCTTTGCGTGGATGGTGCACAAGTTGGCATCCTCAAACAGAGCGGTGGTCACTTGGTCCGTAGCCTCTTGGAGCGCCCCCATAGCTCCTATGCTGAATCGTATGTCATCTTTGTATCCCTGTGCTATCTCCCGTACCACACATTGGAAGGGAGCACACGGGATCAGGTTGTCGGTGGTATTCTACATTTATCTGATTTTTGCTTTGCTTTGTATGGATTCTTAACTCTTGGTGGAGGCTTTATAGGTACCCGAACACGATCTCACGGCCTCCTATCTACCTTGAATTTCTTTCTCTGCTCTTGTTTGTATTGATCCTCCTCCAAATCCTCCTCTCACGGACATCTTGAGCTTTTTCCTTCTTTGGGATGGGGCTTCCTCGACATCTGCTTTACCCTCTTCATGGGCAGAGGTATCATTTCTACGATGGGCTATGAGAGGGAAGATTGTGCTCTTCCTAGCAGTCTCTTGCCCCTCAAGAAGCCTCTCTATGTCTAGGAGGTTATTGAATACATTTTGTTAGATCGAGGGAGTGCTCTCATGGTGAGGGGAAGGCCGAGGGGAAGGCTGAGGGGAAGGCTAAGGGGAAGGTTAAGGGGGAGGCTGAGGGGAAGGTTCTGGGTCAGCAGACTGAGGTTGAGGCTGAGGGGAAGGCTAAGGCTGAGGGGAAAGATGAGGGGATTTGGGAAGGCTAAGGGGATGTCTCATGCTCTTGGGGCTTAAGAGTGGGATCACGAGATGGGGGAGTAGGCTCACGGGACTTGGGAGGAGGAGAAGGCTCATGAAACTGAGGAGTGGCCTCACGGGACTTAGGGGAGGGCTCATGAGAGTTGGGGGAGGGCTCACGAGAGTCTTGGGAGACCTTACGAGAGGTTGGGGAGGGCTCACGAGAGTCGAGGGAGGCACCACTAGACCCGGATAGGTTCATATGTGCAAATACCATGGAGGTGGTGGAGCTAGAGGAGGAAGGGTGGAGAGGGCGTCGCATGGGTCTAGCAGTGTTCTTCACTCTTGCCATTGAATAATGAGAGTTAGGGTTTTTTTAAGCATTTTATATAGGCCCATCATGTTTTGACACCCCATTTAATTATGTTTATGGTTTCATTATGCCCCCTGTCCCCACCCTAACCCCTCCAACCCCCCCATTACTCTCCCCCCCCATTGCCCTCCTCCTACTTGCCCCGCCCACACCCGTTGCCCTTCCCCATACCCCCCTCCTCTCACCCTTGCTACCACTCCACTCCTCCCCTTACCCCACCCCATGCCCCTCCCTTCTCTCCCCCCTCCTTCATCATGTCCCCACTTTCCCCAACGTCGTGTGAGTACAAAAATTGTGGTCAAAATAAGCAAGATATTAAAGAGTGAGTACACGAATTGTGGTCAAAATAAGCAATATATTTATTCATATGTGTATACAATTACACCATAGCTTCTGTTGGTGGTTGGACCCATCTGCCCCCTTCTCTCACTCTAGCTTGCAACCAACATGCGACTCCTTGACTCCCTATGGATACTTTCCAAGCACTATGCCTTCTATTCTTTGATACAATTTGAACTGCTTTTGCAAGTTCTGATTTCTTTGCTTTTTTAGACTTCAAAGTCCTTCCTAGTAAACATCTAAAAGCCTAGTCAAAGATCTCATGCAATGCATTGCTGCAAGTGACACCACCACCATGCCTTGAGTTCTTGAAGTAGGCTGCCTTGGCTCTATAGTGTGACTTCTCCATGCCTTGTGTATTCCAAATGGACAAGGGCCCCAATTTTGTACAAACCATGGTTCGTGTGCATAGAGAATATGCTGCAAACATGATGAGAATCATTTCAGTAAACAAAAACTATTTATAAAGCAAGTGCTAAATATTACAATGGCACCAAGATTACCATGTAATGCATAATGTGCAACTCCCCCCATGCTTCCACCATTAATTGCATAAACTCTTTCATAGCCATCCTGAACCTTTCATAATACATCTCATCGATTTGAACCTGGTGAAGCAATTTAATCAATGCATCTACCTTTGTCCATACTTTAGCTCTCAAAGTTGCTACTTGAGGATGAGAAGCCTTATTGGTTTTGCATTCACACAATGCTTTCTAGTATTTCCAACCCAAACTGCTTTGAGACAATGTATGTTTATCGTTGTTGAGATTGTGGTTTGATAGGAATCTCCTTACCTTCCTCCACCCACGGACACTCATTAGGGGAATTTTGGACTCAAGAAGGGCCTGATAAGGATTGGATTAGCATAAATCCAATTTCTTCTCATCATTTTGTCCTAAACTTGCTTCCATTGATCCTATTATATCTTTCCAGTGTCCCAAATTTGTTTCCATTGATGCTATTCTATTCTTTGAACTATTTGATCCAAGGCCTTATTTCTAAATCCCTCTCCCATGGCTCCATTGGAAGATCGCACCAACAAGCCACAACTCGTCAATGTTATGACCACAAGGTTTTCGGCAAAGATACACTAGATCAATTACGATAACAAGGAACAAAGCATGTCGACTTATGGAATGTTGGTGGACTCTATCTAGTGGATCCTTTGATAGGTGCTCCACCTTTGTTTGAAAATGTGATGAGTTTGATTCAATATGTAGGCGATGGTCTTCAAGGCTTACTAGGATATTGTAAACGCATCGGCCATTCCAATACTCAAGCACACTTTGCAAAGGTTCACTTGTTGAGAATGGAAGGAGAGACAAAGATACTTAGAGATACCATGCATAACCTCCAAGAACAACTAACCCAAGAACAAAAAAAACTTGCTGACTCAAAAATTGCAAAAGAGAGGTCACAAGAGATAATCACAAGATTAATAGATGAGAAGAACAAACTGTTGAAAAAGGCTTGGCATATCCAACGAGAGCTTGCTACTTTGATTAGGAGATCAGAAAGGATAAAAAGAACCCTCTAGGTTATAAGCATAGGATCAAGCCCATGCAACCAATGGAGAGCTTGGCATATGGTGGTGGAGCAAGGAAACACAAGGTAAAAGCTACAAAATATGTACATATATTTGGACTATTTTGTAATTATGAAGCATTTTTTACAAATGAGTCATATATTGTTCTAATGTTATCATGATTTCTACAGAAATTTTATGGAGGAGGTTATTGGAAGAAATTCCTATGACAAACTTTGTGCCATAAAGAGTGTAATTAAGAAGAAAGAATTCATTTCTATTCTTAGGGACCCTCGTCGGCGTGCATTGCGACATGCAATATTACAAGAGGTTGCAAGTGATTTAGAGAATCTTGTAGATCCATTGGAAGTTTTCCATGCATGTGATGCTACTGGCATTAGTCGGCAAGGGTACTTAGTTGTGTATAATTTCTTTGTAAATGCACTTCGAGGTCAAGGCATTAAGAACCCTCTATTGCCAAGACCAATATACATTAGAAATGCAAGGAAAGAAACAAATTTTGGTGTTCAAGATTTGTTGGGTGGATTTATACACATCTCAGAAAGCATGAAGTTGGAAGGCACAAACAAAACAAATGTCCAACATAGCAAAAAGAAAGGATGACCAACTACCAAAGGGGCAAAGGAAGGACTAAGAACCTTTGAGTACACAGAGCATAATAATGTTTTTTTGGAGGGTCCAAGATGCAATGGTGGAGTTTTACAACATGAAAGCATGGGGTATGTTAAAATTATATTATTTAGAGAGCTCGAATTTTTAATGAAATCTTTTCTAATCATGTAAATCTTTAATCTTTGAGATTGTGAAGGAAAGTTAGTATTCGTTATCAAGTGTGAGGTTGTAAAAGGCCACAAGTTGGAGAGGGTTAGTATTACTTTGATGAATAAAGCCCTTGGACATGCCAAAGATAAGGAAATTAGGGAAGATTTTAGTGTACAATCATAAAAGCACATTTGGTGTTCCACGCTCGCACAAAACACATTGAGATTCAATATCACTTTGTACACGAGCTTATCATGGATGGAGAGGTCGACTTGGTGTACTGTCCGACTACAAAGAATGCTACAGACATCTTCACTAAGGCTCTTGGAAGAGACTTGCTGGAGAGGCATCTTCATCGACTTGGCATTGGGCGGAAAAAGTAAGTTCACTTGCAAGTGGACATTGAGGGTAGGGTGTTAGATATCAATGCTCCACTCTCATGTAACTACACAGTCCTAAACCAGCACAAGAAGACATTCTACAATGGCTTGAGTAGCTAACTCATCTACCCTTTGATTTTCTTTTCTGTTTATATGAACAAACTTGCAAAAATCTAATTGACTACATAGTGCCATAGCTTTTTGATTGAGCTCCTTCAAATGAGGACTTCTTGTCTTGTAATGCCCTTGCATTTGCTTTATAATAAGCTGAGAATCTCCTCTTACTTCCAATTATTTAACTTGACTTTGAAGACAACCCTCCATACCAAGAATCAAAGCATTATACTCAGCTGCATTGTTAGTTGTGATACCTGGAAGCTCTTGTCCTCTTGCCCATACTTCTTGACCTTTAGAATTCATCAAGACCACCCCCCCGGCTCCTTGTTGGCGTGAAGGACTAAAAGCCCCATCAAAATACAAAACAAAAGCTGTTGGTGGTATATCTCTTTCATCTTTAATGTTCTCCTTACATTTCTTTTCTTCTCCTAGATCCTCCCGTCCTGTGAGCAAATCTGCCATAGTGGACCTAGTGGTATTTTCAGTGACAAAAGAGAAAGAGAACTCTTGAAGCTCTGACAACCATTTTGCAAATCTCCCCCCAGGATTAGGCTTGTGAACTAGATACGCTAATATAAACCGAGAGGTAAGGAAGAAAAATGGTCGAGGTAATAAATAGGAGTGAAAATTCCTGGCTAAAAACACCAAAGAGAGAGCTTGCTGGTCCATTTCTTCATATCTTGTTTCCACATCTGTAAGCCATTGGCTAGCATAATAGATGGGTTGCATTCTACCTGCCTCTGCTTTTTGTAGCAATACAGCACCAATTGAATGCAAAGATACAGTTGGATTTACATAAAAGTCTTGAGACCAGTCAAGGGGCTTCAATATTGGGCCCTTACTCATGGCCTCCTTAAGTTGCTGGAAAGACTCAAATTGTTGCTCCACACCCCATTGGAAAGAAACTCGTTTTCTTGTCAACAAGTTCATGGGATGCACTATCTCTGTGAAATCATCACAAAAGCGTTGATAATACTTGCTCTAAATTCCTAGAATTCTGCGAACACCAATGACACTCTTAGGACATGGCAATGCCATGATTGATTGGACCTTGTCAGGATCCATTTGTAGGCCTTCTTTAGACACAATATGCCCCAACAAGACTACTTTTGTTTGAGCCAAATGACACTTGCTAGGATTTAGACACCCTTTTGCTTCATCAATCCTAGCTAAGGCCATCTTTAACTTCTCCATGTGATCTATGCGCCGAGAATAAATGCAAAAATCATCCAAAAACACCCTTATGAAATTTCCCAAGTAAGGCTCAAGGACTTGACTCATGAACCTTTGAAATGTAGCATGCTAGGATTATTGCTTTGTATTTGTACGGTATATCTGTTAGTTGAATGGAATTTCCTTCTATAAGAAATTTGCACTAGATAATGACCCCCTTACTTTGCACACGATTTTTGTGTACATTCAACTTTAAATTAGAACAAAGTGCCAAGACACCATTGTAGAGCCACTTGTGCTCTAAATTGAGCCAAAAATCTCCCAAAATGGAGTCCTGGTTGAAAAGTTATCATCGTTTTACTGTTTCTATATTAGTTATGACAAAATTCGATGATGTTATTGAATTTTGTCATAACTTATGACAAAATTCAATGATATCATCTATTTTTGTCATAACTTATGACAAACATCGATGATATCATCAAGTTCTATCACAATCATTCCAAAATTTGATAATATCATCGACTTTCATCATAACATTCGCTACTACAAGTCGATGCTGTCACCGAATTTAGGGTTAAATTTATGACATGGCTTGATGATATCATCAAATTATGTCATAATTTGTGAATTTTAAAAGGGTTTATGGTACTTTTTGGGCAAAAAGCGGACTATGAAACCACATTCAAAATTAGTTTTTTGGCAAGTTTTTCTCTAATCACCTCTCTTTTTCGCAAGTTTTTTCCATGGTTGCCTCTCTTAGAGATTCATGTACGATATTCCAAGATTGATTTTTTATCTTAGCCACATAAAAATTTCCTTTGATCTTCCAAGCCTCTCTTAGAGAGTCCCTTGTGATCTTCCAAGCGTGATTTTTTATCTCAGCCACGTAAAAGTTATCACAATAATGATTGGGTGCAAGCATTGTCATCAGAGCCTCAATCTCCCCTTCATGGTGAGGCTAGTGAATTTGTTGGGCTAGAGCATGAAGCTATTGAGGAAACTAGAATAGGTTCAACTATTGTACAAGGAGTGTACAATTAGAGACATTGCTACCACTGTTGATAAGACAGGCATAGATTGTGTTGATGTTTAGTTAGACATTTGGTTTTTCATATAAATTTTGATATATGGACATATTTTAAGATATTTAAATGATTTGGTTTTCTATTTGTCATATGGATTTCCCATTTGGTACATATTTCACATGTACATTTGGTTTCTTTGTTATAATATAAATAACAAAATCTTTCATGTTCATTTGATTTTGAATTAAATTTCTATACTATCAGTGATGCTGAAATATTAGGGTGACTTTGTGAATGTAAAATATTTCATGCAACATTTAAAATAAAATTAATAATCTAGCATGTGTTTTGAAGATGATATTCATGTGTTGTCAAGTATAAAAGCCTAACCATATGTATCTAGTTCATCTTAAAAAGTTGTGTTGCATTCTTTTGTGTCCTTTTGTAGGATTGATTGTTTTTTAAGATGGACCAATGAGAAAATAAAATAATTTTAAAAAGTGGCCAATAGTTAGGATTATGAACATAATCTTTTTTTGAGAAGCCATGCAATGTTCTCACTTCATGTGCAATAGTGTTATAAGACCTTTTATGGATTTCGTTTGGTGTGTATGATAGCATACAAAATTGAAAAGAAATCAGAGTAGTACGTGTGTATGTGAGCAAAGTGACTACGTAGCGAAAGCATGTATAATGAGTACAAATTATGATCATGTACATAAATGTGCATTTTTCCCTCTTAAGTTGTGGGTCATCCTTCACGTTTGGGAATAAAACCTAGAAGATAGGCCGAAGGGAAAACCTAGATCAAAAACTTGTCGATAAGATGACTGCATGAATGGTAGTGTGTATGGCTGCGTACTGAACATGTCATAAGTCAACATGGACTATGCAGTTGCTCTGATCAGGAATCCGGATGTGAAGCTAGTCGATGTAGCTGTGGATAACAAATCCAATAGGTTCTGACATACGAGAGTGTCACCAGCCCAAGAGAAATGACAGCAATGTGTCACCAAACCAAGAGAAATGACAACAATATCACCAACCCAAAAGAAATGATAGCAATGTGACATACGAGAGTGTCACCAACCCAAAAGAAATGATAGCAATGTGTAAGGTATGATGCAGTAGAGCTATAATATCTGTCAAATGATGCAAGGTCAAAGAAGACCTCATAGTTGATTTGGACAGAGTGGTCCAGGGGCTGAAAATCTGGGGCCGAAGGTGCAAGTATGATACACTGCTTTGTTGAAGAAGAGGCTCGTAAAACTGACAAGGTATGGCAACCTGTCCAACATGTATGCTCAATTGTCTTGAGTTGAAGGTCATCTGATGTGTGCATAGCTAAACATCCATCGGCATGGGATGTAGCATTTGTCATAGGTTTTTCGAGAAGGAGATAATAGTGTAAAGGCCTAGAATTCTAAAATAGAACTCTGAAAACATAAGATGTCCCCGAGGCATACAAGGTGCCGAATACTGATGAAGGGACTATATGACATCTATAAGTGCATGATGTAGTGTGTTTGCATAGATGAGTATGCGTGAACGCTCCAACGGGCACTTTAACCGATAGTGTGAAATGAAAGGTCTCCCAACTAACACTTTAACTGATAGTGTGAAATGAAAGGTCTGGAATAAAGTGAGTGGAGCATTGGGAATGCTCTACTTTAAGTGAGTGGAGCATTGGGAATCAATACTTGGAAGTGAAATATTACGAACAATTATTATGTTCTTCTCATCACACATTTAATATTAATTTTCCAAATAATCACATCATCACACATTTATATCATAAAATTATATGCATGAAATAAATATCATGATGTTTGGATCATTTAAAGTTGAATGGTGCATGGCAGGAGATCTCAAGACATTCAAGTGTAAGTTTGGAATGGAATCGACAGCAAATGCGACATATTCGTGTCTTTATTATATGTACTTACACCAAACTCGAGGTAGTAACATAGGAATACATAGAGGGAAAGAGCAAGTAAAAAGAGGAAAAGACTTTGGGAATGCTAAAGATGTAATAAATGACATTGTAGATGATGAGGCTAACAAATGAATGTATTAGAGCAATGGAGTGATGAGCTGCAATCAGGATGTTGCACCCAACAGAGATCGGAACGATAAAAATTGGGATCCAATTTTAAACATTCCATTACAAAGAGTGCATTTCTATGTGTTACATGCGGAGATGTGGCTCATTGATAAATTGCTTTACTTGCACATTGTATATGCATGGAACATGAAACCAGAGGAGAGAGCGGCATCATGTATAGCAAGGGTCGAAGCTTTACTCTCAAGCATGGGTCTACATGGGGGGAATGTAAAGCTAATCAAAGACACACAATTGTTAGGAAATCAAGAAATCTTCCAAATAAAGTGTCCATGGGAGGCTCTAAGGCACAAAGTTTTTTGTCCAATCACGGAAAACATCGATTAAATCTGCATTGGAATTATTGGAAAAATTTATGTGATTGCACGACTAATTTGGAAGCTGATCCTCATGTCGAGACCTTGAGAATATGTGTTTGGAAAGAATTGGATACCCTGGTAAAGATCTTGAGGAAGCCTTCCATAGATGATGATGATGTGCAACTATATAAAGTCATCGTGAAAGAGTTCATTGAAGCCATGGTAGATGGATGGGGTGAATCACACATTACTCACTACATGGTGTGTTTAGTCTTTGCTATTTTCAAAATTTTAATTGCAATCAATTTATTCTTGTTTACCTCATGTGTTTTTTCTATGTATGTAGCACATTCTTTATGCTCATGGTCCATGGTATCTTTGCCAATATGGTTCCTTGAATGCTTGGAGTGCCCAAGGGATGGAAAAGTCTCATTATAGAGCTCGAGGTGCTTATTTCAAAAGTACGCAACATGGAGGGGGGATTAATCGAAGTAATGCTCTTCATGAGATGTTCGAGTCATTCTATCGTGGTATAGTCGGGTCCTCCTATGCAAGAAATAAAGTTTTGCAAAAATGGAGTTAGCCCAAGTAGTTCATCAAACTCAAACGAGTAAAAGAAGGCATTCATGGATATCTTCGCAAGCTTCCCAAAAACATAAAGTTGGATAGCAACCAAAAGTCGTGTTCAAAAGCCTTGCATCGCTAAACCAAATGTACTTTGATGTTAATTAAAATTGCACTTCAATATTTCTTGTGGACATTTGATTAATTGGCTCTTTTTTTTAAAAACAAGCGTTGAATTTTGTACTTGTGGACCCAACAAGGGTAGGCAATGAGAAAAGGTTGGGGGAGCGACCTCATGAGAGTTCAAGGGGAGTATATGATGGGGGATGCATCCCCCCAAAAAATAAAAACAAAAAAATGCCCCCAAGGGTGTGATGGGTGTATTTGTTTATTGTGTGTGTGATAGGTGTGTGTGTCAGTGATGGGGGATGCATCTGCAAAAAAAAAAAAACCAAAAAAAGCCCTTGAGAGGCCTCTCGGGGGAATTTTTTTGTGTATTTCTTGGTATAGGCACTTTTTTTTGTTTTTTAAAATGTATTTCTTGTGTGTGTGATGGGTGTGTGTGTAAGTGGTGGGGGATGCATCCCCCAATTTAAAAAAAAAAAAAAGAGCCCCTGAGAGGCCCAGGTGTGGCCACGTAGGTGCGACTTTGGGCTAGACGGGGGCCTTGTTTTTTTTTTTTTGGTGTATTTCTTGGTATAAGGACTTTTTTTTGTTTTTTTTAATGTATTTATTGTGTGTGTGATGGGTGTGTGTGTGTGTAAGTGATGGGGGATGCATCCCCCAATTTACAAAAAACAAAAAATAGCCCCTGAGAGGCCCAGGTGCATGCAGGTGCGACTTTGGGCCAGACGAGGACCTCGTCTGGCCCAAAGTCGCGCCTGCATGCACCTGGGCCTCTCAGGGGCTTTTTTTTGTTTCTATTAAGCAAACGTAAGATCAGTGGGCTGTTATAGTAGAATGGATATCTGATTGCATTTGAGATTTGGAATCTTTAGTCCATAACTGTTTTTGACAAAGAGCGAAGTTCTAACATAGTCCATATATTAAAGTCATGAAAACATTTTTTTAACGGTCAACACAGACTAGACGAGTCACTCACTTGGCTACCTATCACCCAATGGATAGAATAACAAATGTGCTAGAACCAGTCATTCTATTAATATGGTAACATTATTGAGTACATTCGAAGTAAGAACAATGTTGTGATCAATGCATGACTTAGTCCAAAAGAGTTGGTAACAACAATTTCCATTGTGTATGACCACTTTCTTTGACATGAGGAATGAATAGCACAAATTGAAGAGTTTGGGAAATTTTGGGATGCATCCCCCAGTTAAAAAAAAACAAAAAATAGCCCCTGAGAGGCCCAGATGCACACTGGCATGCACCTGAGCCTCTCAAAGGCTATTTTTTGTTTTTTTTTAAACTGGGATATGCATCCCCCATCACTTACACACACACACAAGAAATATAGTAGGGGGAATTAGATAATAACGGATGTTAGCACCCTCCCCTAGGTGTTGACTTCATTTGTTAAGGATGATAATTAAGATGTCATTTTCATCCTTGGGGTCATTTTATCACTAGGTCCACTAAAGGGACTATGGTAAGATAATTGTTACTTCGAAATTAATGCGTTTCATGATTACAATGACCCTGTGTTGAACAAAGGACCTCACACTTCTTTTGGATCACTCATTAATTATACCCTTAAGAGTACATATCCTAGTTGTGGCACTCATGAGCAAATTGGATATAATAGCAGCAAAGCTTGGATTCCATTACCTATCGCGCAAGGACACCGGCCACCTTACATCTCTCACAAGCATGCAATGCCTATACCACCTTGTCGTGTGAGCTCAAATCTCTGAGGCTTCTCTCTATCTTCTCCTCCCCCATGTTTTTCCACTTTCCTCCACCTAGATCTTGTTTTCTTTCCTTTCCTCTCCCCATTGACGCTAACCTAGCTTGCATTAGCACTCATGCAACTTGTATGGTAGCCTTTTCCTTTTCAGACAATTGGGCGATGCCACTCATCAGGTTAAATCTTATGGCTTGCAAAATCCTTCCATTGCTTCGTGCCATCAATCATCCTAACATGTAAAAACAAAAAGAAAGTGCCTATGTCATGTCCACCTTCCGATCAACGATGCAAAATTTTTTCCCAAATCAATTTGCTTCTTCATGCTTGAAATGTGTCCTAATTTATAAACCCATATCTTAATCATTAGCATTCAAACTTGGGACCCACTTTGAATAATGGTTTCATATGTCATGTTATTCACATCATTTCAATCCATTCCAACCATTTTAATCCATTGTTGCTCATAGCTCTATTAGTGCATTTGTCAATCTTACCATTTTGTATCAAACTTCATTGCAGTCATCACCAATGCCTTCAGAATATCAAAGCACACTTCTAAAATGATTTTGGCCATTCCTAGCATACTTTACAACATTTTACATCATAAGGGCCTCCATCTTCAATTGTATGTAGCACGGGCCCTTAGCCACAATTTCCATAAAAGTCAAAACCCAATCTCCTATGCTAGGATTGAGTCAGTCATATGCTTGTTCTCTATCCAAATTTGATAATACACAAACACCAACCAAGTATACGTGTGGATTGTTAGATATCAATGCTCCACTCTCATGTAACTATGCGAGAACTAGCTAACTCTACTTGTAAGCCCCCCATATGAGGAGAAGGCATTTGAGTAGCTCGGTTATCTGGTAGGTCCTGGTTTGGACACCAGATGGGAGCCATGTGTGGCCCGATGGCTGGACGGCTTCAGATAGAGTTGGCCTCGAGTTGGCACACTGCCAACTAGGCTACATGCAAGTGCAGGAAGGCATCCCACGACTGACCACACTGAGGATAGATGGAGCATTTCCCGAGGTAGCCCACTCTTGAGCTGTGGGGCCCGTTTGGAGCCCCGGATGATCTCGATGGTTGTGGGCCGAATGGTGACCATAGGTCAATTGCTCTATTTAGCACCACGTTTCTATCATGTGATCAGTGGCCTATTTTGAGACCGACCTCCAGTCAATTGGCTTGGGCAGGACTCGGGCGGTCTCCCAATTGAGCCTAACCAACTACGACTGGTGGCTATATAAGAGCAAGCCTGTGAAGCCCATTATCATCACTGGCTATAGCAACCCTGATTCCTTAGCATCCAGCCTCCATCCTCTACTATTTCTAGCATGCCATCGAAGCTTCTCTCACAGGAGCGCACGGCTTGGAGGTAGCACCATCTACTGTATCAATTTTATAGTAATCAAATTTTTGATTCTCCATACTATCTGCTTTTCTCTCTTGCATACGAGATCCTGTTATCTGTTGAGCATAGATGTTGTATTATTTTCTTACATGGTATCAGAGCTTGGGCTCTAGCAAGAAGATTTGGTAGTGTGTCTCTATTTGCAAGCAAATTATGAGAGATGGCCCAGCCTGCAAGACTGCGAATCCCACCATTCGGTGAAAGCAGAAAGTTGGATGGCACTCACTATCCACTTGGGAAGTTCAAGATGAAGACCATCCTAAGCACATACGAGCTTTGGGATACTGCTATTGGGGTGGAGCTAAAGCTGGTTTCGAGACCGAGCCAATGCAACACAATAGATAGTACCAATTGCAGATGAGATTCTCACGTGGACAAGAAGAAATGCAGATGCGCTATGTTCTATTGTCTGTAGTGTAAGTGATTCTGTCATGGTGTTAATTCAACATGTTACCACAGTAAAGGAGGCATGGATGGTCTTGAAAAATCAGTACAAGACCATGAATTAGATGCGGATTCAGAATTTGGAGACTCAACTCGCGAATGAGAAGCTATCTGAGTCTGAAACAGCAGAGAAGTTCATCACCAGGGTAAAGAATCTATGCAATCAGATGACTGCGATTGGCATCGCCATCACCAGTGAGAATCTAGCATGAAGGTGCACACGGATTCTCCCACCAAAGTACAATGGTCTTGTTATGACACTGAATATGCAGAACAGAAATCTGCCCCTCAACTTTGAGGATTTCAACATGATGCTTCTAGAGGAGGAGATGCGTCAAAAGACAAGGACCGCTGGAGAAGATTTGGCTCTCTCCACTGGATCAAAGAAAGGTAAGGGTAAGGACTTTGGTAACCCATCTTCTTCTGATGATAAAAAGAGAAAGAAGAAGATTAAGTGCTTCTATTGCAACAAGGTAGGGCACAAGCAGAATGAGTGTCGGAAGAAGATTGCAGATGAGAAGAACGGAGTAAAGAAAGAGTCCAACAACAATGCATAGGTAGTACCAGTAGAGCTATTCGTAGCAATTGAGGAGATTTGCACGGAGGCAGTTCAAGTACCTATGGATGAACCTTGGATTATTGACAGTGGTGCATCGCGCCACATGACCAGTCAGAAGGATTGGTATACCTCTCTACAGCTAGTAGGGAATGACAACCTAGTAGCAGTCGGCAATGATGCAAAATTTCCAGCAAAAGGAAACGGTACGATTGCTCTCAAGTCAGATGGAGTTGTAAAACAGTTGTCCGATGTTCTTTGTGTGCCAGATATCAAGAGGAACTTGTCGTCCGTTTCTGTGATCACGAATCAGAGCCTCAAAGTTTAATTTGATAAGAATGGTGCACAGACTTTGGATCTTCAAGGGAAGGGCATTGGTAAAGGTACACGATGCAACAACATCTACGAACTCTCAGCTTTCAGTGCTCGAGCTGATGGGAAAAACACTAAGCTGTGGCATGAGAGGTTTGGTCATCTAAACCTTAGTTCTTTAAAGGAGATGCATAAAAGTGGAATGATTGCAAACCTACCACAAATTACCAATCTGTCCAATGTATGTGAAGCTTGCATGATGGGAAAGCAGCATCGGTAGCCCTTTCCTAAAGAGGCCAACAAGGCAAAGGCTCCTCTAGAGCTCGTTCACATAGACCTCCACGGAAAGATGGAGACAGAAGCTTTGGGTGGTTCCTACTACTTCATGACACTGATCGACGACTACAGTAGAAGGATATGGATATACTTCCTGAAGACTAAAGATGAGGCTTTTAGTAAGTTCAAAGAATGGCATGTAATGGTCAAGAAAGAAATGGGGAGGAAGGTGAAGAAGTTGAGATCAGACAGAGGTGGTGAGTTCACATCAAGTGAATTTGAAAGTTACTACGAAAGTCACGGGATCAAGAGGCAGAAACCCCTGTGACATACATCACAACAAAATGGAGTAGCAGAGCACAAGATGTGCGTCATTTGCAAAATGGGCAGGAGTATAATGAAAGGGAAAGATTTGCCAAATACTTTCTGGGCTGAAGTATGTAACACAGTAGTTTACATTCTGAATCGTAGCTACATGAAGGCTCCGAACAGGATGACTCCACTGCAAGCCTTTTCTGGTAAGAAACCTTCAGCTGCACATTTCAGAGTTTTTGGATGTGACTGTTTTGTGCATGTCCCTGATGCTAATAGCACCAAATGGGAACCAAAGAGCTAGAAGTGTATTTTCTTGGGCTACAATGAAGAGGTGAAGAGTTACCGTCTCTATAATCTTGTTACCAAGAAGATAATAGTAAGTTGTGATGTGGTCTTCTCAGAACAGCCGCATCAATTGGAGGAGGATTCTTCCTTCCTAGACAACCAGGACCAAGATATCCATCTAGTACAACCACCAACAGTAGACTGAACTCCCCAAATGGTGCTTGGGAGGATTCAAGATAAAGAAGAGGAAGAAGAGCCTATAGAACCACAACAGCAACGGCCATTCTTGAAGTGGGTAAACTAGCTTTTGGATGACAGAGAACCTCCAGCAATTGAGGAGGAACCATCCGAACACCACTGGTCCAAGAGATTAAAGGAGCAAAGAAGGGCACAGGAACACTTGGTCAACTATGCTTTGATGACAGAGGTGATCCGTGCTAAAGAACCCGTGTCTTGAAGAGGCACAGGGTGATGATAGGTGGATGGAGGCTATGCAGTCGGAGTATGGCTCCATAATGAAGAACAAGACCTGGGACCTTGTGGATCAACCACCAAAATGCAAGGTAATTGGCACCAAGTGGGTGTACAAGACCAAGTATGAGTCCAACGGCACGCTGGATAAGTACAAGGCTCAGCTCGTGGCAAAAGGATTTGCACAAGCACATGGTTTTGATTATCAGGATACTTTTGCTCCCACAGCTCGCCTAACCACAATTCGCAGTGTTTTGGATTTAGCAGCACAATGAAATTGGCCTGTGTAAAATCTGCCTTTCTAAATGGCGATCTCAAGGAGGAGGTATACGTGGAACAACCACCAGGTTTTGTAATCTCTGATTCAGAAGGTAAAGTTTGTAAATTGAAGAAGGCACTTTACAGGCTGAAACAAGCCCCACGAGCATTGTACCAGTGGATTGATGCCTACTTTCTGCAAAACGGGTTCAGGAGGAGCCCATCTGATGCAAATTTGTATATCTATAGAGAAGGAGGCAGGTGTATGATTGTGGTCCTTTATGTGGACGACCTTGTCATAACTGGGAACCATGAAGAGAAGATCTCACAGACAAAGCAATTGCTAGAAAGAGAGTTTGAGATGATAGACCTCGGACTTATGCATTTCTATTTGGGGATTGAAGTTTGGTAAGAGCCAAAACAGATCATCTCATAGCTGAAGTATGCTGGAGAGATATTGAAGGCATTTGGCATGGCTGAGTTGGTACCCCTATGGAGGTTGCCATGAAGCTCTCAAACGAGGATTCATCACCGCTAGTGGACGAAGTGAAGTATAGAAGGCTTGTGGGCAATTTGATTTACTTGTGCAACACACGACCGGATATCAGCTTTGCGACTTGTGTACTAAGCAGGCTTTCCAATAAGCCCTGTGAGAACAATTGGAGGGCAGGGATACGGGTGGTGAAATACATCAAAGGCACACTTAATTATGGCATCATCTATACTAAGGTGTTGACTCTGTGCCAACATGAACTTATGAAGAAAGAGAAGGTGTTACAACTTTGTGATACAACTTTGTGATACAACTTTGTGTTACAACTTTGTGTTACAACTTCTAGACACAACTTTATGTTACGACTTTGTGTAACAACTTTGTGTTACGAGTTTGTCTACATGAAGAGAGAGAATGTGTTACGACTTTGTGACACAACTTTGTGTTACAACTTTGTGTAACAACTTTGTGTTACAACTTCTACATGTAGAGAGAGAATGTGTTACAACTTTGTGATACAACTTTGTGATACAACTTTGTGTTACAACTTTGTGATACGACTTTGTGTTACATGCAGAGAGAGAAGCTCTCCAACTTGTATAAATACCCCATAATGGAATGAAGCCCACACTCTTTGGGGCATTGTGTTGAGTCTACTTTGGTATTCCAAGCATTTGTCTCAAGTGTCCATGCTTCCTTGCACTGCACGTCCAAAAGCATGTCCTAACCTTGCAACCCTTCTCCCCTCTCCTCCAACCCTGCAACCCACCCTCTCCCTCTCCTCCTCCCTCCTCCTCCTTCCTCCTTCTCCTCCTCCTCCTCCTCCTCCTCCCTCCACCTCCTCCTCCTCTCTCCTCCCCCTCCCTCCTCCTCTTCCCTCCTCCTCCTCCCTCCTCTCTCTTCTTTCACCCATGCTCTTACACCTTCTTCCTCTCCCACTCCTATGCTTTCCTAAACCCTTAAACTCCATGATCTATGAGGGAGACGAGTTCTCCACCATGTACTCTACTCTGAACCTTGGATCGTCCTTCTAACCCTGGACTCCTTCTAAACCCTGGAACCTCTTTCTAAACCTTGGAAATCTTTCTGAACCTTGGAACTCCCTCTGAACCCTTAAACTCCTCCTAAACCCTACAACCCCCAATGAAGGCGAAAGCCTTCATTACCTCAACAAAGATGGTTTACATTTCTTTTACACATGCTTGCACTTTGTTTACTTACCACAAGCCTACGTCTCTCACCGGAACACGACTCGAGGTCCTAAGCTACACATGTACTACAACCGACAATTCCAATATATTTGTAGGTGACAAAAAGCCTCGGAACCCTGCTAACATAGAATACCCAGCTCTTCCTATGAAAGTAGTAGGAAAGAGCTAACATTTGGCACCGCTACCGGGGAGACTAGCGTCTCAAGTAGTGAGTAAACATACGTAGGTATGTGTAAAACAAGACACTACCTTGAACTTTCACGAACATAACACTCAAGGGCAAGGAGAGTAAAATTTTTTTTACAATTCTAGCCAAACATATCAACCCTAAACATCCACTTTGGGTTACTACCTTAAGAAATTTTCTTAATTTCTTAAATAGAAGCCACATGATATACAATCAGGCTGGGTAGTGGACACGGATGCATAGAGCTTTCAATTTTGATCATTTTATTTTTTTACAGAAAAGCAAACCGAGCTCTCCATAAAGAGTTATGGCTTGGGAAGAGTTTAGGGTTAAACCCTAAACCTAAACCCTAAACCTAAAATCCAATCCTATAAAAACCTACTCCACCCCCCTCATTCTTCATCTTTCACTTTTTGCCTCCATTCTCTTCTTCATTCCGAGCCCCACGCAAGACACTCCTCCCTCTCCATCGACCACCCCCTTACTCCTATCCTCGCAATGTAAGTGACATCGAGCCCTTCTCGCAGTGATGACCTAGCCTTCCACCCACCGTCCATTGTTCCGCAACAATCCCGTTACATCGAGAAAGACTTGGAGAGCGTTCAGGTGACCACTTCTCCCTGCTTTTCGATTTCTGTCTTTCAGGTTTTTGCTCTTTTTTACACCTTCCCCCTCCCACTTCATCACCACCTGCCCCTCATCCCGTCCCCCTCCCCCACCACCTCCCTCCTCCCCCTCCCCCTTCATCACCACCTCCCCCTCATCCCCTCCCCCTCCACCACCACCTCTCCCTCATCCCCTCCCCCTCCACCACCACCTCCCCCCTCCCCCTCCCCCTTCATCTCCACCTCCCCCTCTCCCCCTCCCCCTCCACCACCACCTCCCCCTCCTCCCCTCCCCCTCCACCACCACCTCCCCCCTCCCCCTCCCCCTTCATCTCCACCTCCCCCTCTCCCCCTCCCCCTCCACCACCACCTCCCCCTCTCCCCCTCCCCCTCCATCTCCACCTCCTTCTCTCCCCCTCCCCCTCCATCTCCACCTCCCCCTCTCCCCCTCCCCCTCCACCACCACCTCCCCCCTCCCCCTCCCCCTTCAGCTCCACCTCCCCCCTCCCCCTCCCCCTTCATCTCCACCTCCCCCCTCCCCCTCCCCCTTCATCTCCACCTCCCCCTCTCCCCCTCCCCCTCGACCACCACCTCCCCCCTCCCCCTCCCCCTTCATCTCCACCTCCCCCTCTCCCCTCCCCCTCCACCACCACCTTCCCCCCCCCTCCCCCTCCATCTCCACCTCCCCCTCCCCCCTCCCCCTCCCTTTCTCTCTCTCATTTTCTCCCCCTCCCCCTCTCTCTCCTTTCTCTCTCCTCTCTCCCCCTTTTCCCCCCCCTCTCTCTCTCCGCTCTCTCCCTCCCCTCCCCCTCTCTCTCCTTTCTCTCTCCTCTCTCCCCCTTTTTCCCCCCCTCTCTCTCTCCTCTTCCTCCCTCCCCTCCCCCTCTCTCTCCTTTCTCTCTCCTCTCTCCCCCTTTTCCCCCCCCCTCTCTCTCTCCCTCTCTCCTCTCTCCCCCTCATTTCCCCCCACCCCCTCTCTCTCTCTCCCCCTTACCACGGTCTACACCCCCACCCCACCCCACCCCCCTCCCGCGACGACGCTCCGCAGAGCCGCCGCCGCCGCACCCGCGCACCCCCCAACCCCACCCCGCCTCCCACCACCCCTCTCTAACCCCACCCGATCCCCTCTCTAACCCCCACCGCCCCCCGCTCACAGCGCCGCGCCTTCGCCCGTGGTGCGGCGCCTCCGCCCGCGCGCCCCCCACTCATGCCACACCCCCGCCTCCACCCGCGCGCCCCCTGCTCATGCCACTCCCCCACCCTAACCCTGCTCTCACCCCCCGCCCGCCCCGCGGCGGTGCCAAAAGCGCCGCCCCCGCCCGCGCCTCCCCGACCGATGCTTGTGCGCCCTCCCCCGTCGCCCCGCCCCCGCCCCCCGCCACCCCCCGCCCTCCTCTGTCGCAAAGCCCACCCCCTCCCCCTTACCCCCCCCTCTCTATAAACCCCCACCTCCCATGCCCCTGCCCAGCCCCCCGCCACCCCCCGCCCTCCTCTGTCGCAAAGCCCACCCCCTCCCCCTTACCCCCCCCTCTCTATAAACCCCCACCTCCCATGCCCCTGCCCAGCCCCTCACCCCCGCCACCCCCCGCCCTCCCCCGTTGCAAAGCCCCCCCCTCTCCCCCCCGCCCCGCGGCGGCGCACGCAGCGCCGCCCGCCCCCTCTCAGCGCCCCCCGGGCGCCGCCGTCGCGCAGTCCACCAGCCCCCGCCAAAAAAAAAAAAAAAAAAAAAAAAACCTAACCTAAACTAACCTACGGTTAGTTACTAACTACGGTTAGGTTAGTTGGTTAACCTAGGTTAGGTTAGGCTAGGTTAGTTGGTTAATCCTAGGCTAGTTAGTCTAACTCAGCTAGATTAGGTTAAGCTAGGTTAGTTAGCAGAAACCTAGGCTAGGTTGGTTTTGCCTTTGGTTCGGTTAGTTTAACCTAACCTCAATTAACTTAACTGTAGTTAGTTGCACTAACTAAGTTCGACTATGGTCAGTCTAACCCTCACTAGGCTAGGTTAGACTAACTGATTAGCCTCTAACTAGACAAATAGGTTAGTTAGTCTAACTAGATCAACTTGGTTTCAACCCCTCGGTTGGACTTAAAGTCCATTCACACCACCATGAGGACCCCCCAAACACAAAATTTACCCCTCCTTTAACCCCTCGAAACTAATCTGTTTGGGACCCAAACTGAACCCCGTTTGAACCTAGATTTCACACACGAAAACACCACGTTACGGGGTATTTTTCCAGCCCATTGGACACCATCTCGGCATCCCTAGCACACGTTCATTCGCGCCCCCGTGTGGGCCTCATTTTGCATTAATTCACTCGTATTTTCATGCCGTGACCTCCGATTAACGATCCGTCTGCACCGGCACATTTCCCTACGCACGTAGGACAATATTAGGCACATTATTAACACGACGGTCCCTATAGAAACTAGCACCACTCTAACTCTCCTCACAACACCACATTCACACCTGCAATTGGGGTAGCGACACCCTTGGCAAATCATGCACAATCTGCATGCAGTTACGTTCCGGCCAACGACTTTGACTCCAACACTCACCCCATCCGCAACTAACTCCACTGCAACAACTGCCCCTGCCAATCCTCTACCCCGAATCCCCCCCTGAGATTCAACAACTTCCTTTAACTCCTCCAGGCCCCAACATGGCTGGACGCCGTCATGACCATGATGGGGATATCGAGCTCGATGCCGAGGCTAACAACTTCTTCAATCGACGAAATCACAACAATCAAGGCCGATGCCCCTTGGGAAAACTGGAACTTCCCAAATATAATGGTAGGGGAGACTCAGCTCGCTTCCTCCAGCATTTTGATGCCGCATGTCGAGCAGGTGGTGATCAATCCCATGAAACCAAGGTGGCTTGGTTTCCAATGGCCTTAACTGATGAGGCATCAGAATGGTACCTCGACCTTCTCGTGAAAGAATGTGCCACATGGGACCTACTTCAAACCGAATTCAAACATCGCTTTCAAACGGAGAGGCTACAAGATGATCCCGCTCTCCAACTCAGCAAGATCAAACAAGGCCGGAGGGAAGATGTATGCACATACCTGGGAAAGATGAAGAGATTGATCGCCAAATGTGACCCACGCCTAGATGCAAAGTACCTCACGGCATGGTTCATAGCAGGTCTACGAAAGAAAATCCGCAAGGATATGAAAAAGATAAGTAGCTATGAAACATTCAGTGCTGCTCATGCGGTAGCCATTGACATCGAAGATGGCATGATAGATTCAGACACTAGCAGTGATGATGCCAGATCAAATACATGGGATAAACGCTCGATGCTGGCAATGGACTATTCTAACGATGACAATGACTAGCAGTTCATTTCCATCACCAAATTACCCTAATTTCTCTCTTGAATTTGTCCTCACTTTGCCTTCATATCTCAGTAGATTCTGGCAGCGGACGATCTAGAAGGCAAGGGATATCCATGGAGGTCAAGGTTGATGCTAGAGAGGAAAAGGAGATTTAGTTAGGAGGAGATAGTAGTGCAGGCAAAATAATGGAAATACTTTGGGACTAGGTGAAGTCATGTGTCAAAGATAGAGACATGGTATCTTGTTGGGCACTCTTGAAGCCAAGTTCACATTCATGGGAGAACTTCATAGGTAGAAGAGCTAAGAGAGTTTACTCTAGGTGTAGTGGGATTTGCAAAATCGAAAGTGGCATGTTGTGTTCTAGGAGGTGATCAAATGTGTTTGAGACAACAAGCATTAGGGAAGAATAGGGGTCTCAAAAGGGTCTCATAAGGCATGGATTAAGAAATGGATTAAGCTAAGACCAAGTGAACCCACTATGGCAACCTATGGGCTAAGGATCTCCTAGCATTTACTCAATTGGCATGGGTACCTTTATTTGGATATTGATCAACCTTGGCCCTTAGACAGAAGTGGATGGTGGATGAATCAAAGGCCTAGGATGCTCAAATTGATGGGAGGCACCTTTGGTGGCTCCAAACTAGAAAAGATTGACAAAATGGAGGTGTAATAAAGAGGGAGAGGTCGCCATATGTTGTGGACCATTAGATCTTGATAGATCTAATCGTGGAGATCAAAAACTCAAATGAAGGTCCTAGATTGAGGCGCATTTTGGAGGGTGTAGATGGGGGCATTGAGATCAATGGTTTAGATTCAGGTGCATAATGGATGGTGCAGATTTGAGTGCATTTTTCTTGCATCTCCACCCTTGGATCTCCTTGAGATCAATGGCCTGGATTCTTGTGCCTTTTCCTTGCATCTCCACCCTTAGATCTATTTCTAGATGGATGGCTTAAAATGATCACCCTTCTCTTTTGATCTTATCCATTAGATCCTTGCCATTTTCAAGGGTTTATATTTGATCCTTCTATCCTTTGATGGTATCCATTGGATCAACACCTTGATCTAATGGCTTGGAGTGTTCTACCACAAATTTGAATGTATCCTTTGGATTTAGATGAGATCAATGGTTGCGAGTGAAGATCACGGGTCTAAACCATGGGTGAGATGTCTCCCCACCCATGAATTCTCAACATATCCCTTTGCACACCTCAATCTACCATTGCACACACAAAGGAGCACTCTCATTGGTACACGTCAAATCCCTCTCTAATCCCTTGAAATTAGGAAAAACTAATTGGAGGCCCTTTTGAGATGCTAAATATTTTGTAGTGCAAGTTTTAATCGTAGGCTTGGCCAGTCATTGTGTCTCTGTCTCATTCACATTACATGCAAAAGATTGTTGTGCGTGCAACAAAGGTGTGACAAAGGGGGTGAGGAAATGGGGAGAAAAAGAGACAATAAAGAATTCTAGTTTCTCTACTATCATCCTCTCCCATCTATTTTGTGTTTGTACTTTTGAGTCTTTTGAGACCATGTTTAGAGAGTCTTTGTTGTGGCAAGTTTTGGATCGTATAGCCTCACCATCATGAGGAAATCAATGCAAATGTTAGGTAAGCATTCGAATGCCATTAGGGAAGAATCGGGGTCTCAAAAGGGCCTCATAAGGAATGGAGAAATGGATTAGTCCTAATGAAAGAGCCAAGGTAGGTCCCAAAAATTCCTAACCCCCACTCATGTAGGTGGGTTAAGCCCACAAGTGACCTCACCTCTTACACCTCTTACACAACTCTTACTCCTAGGTGGGAACCAAAAATTTCAAAATTCAAAATTCAAATTTTGAATTCCCTCCCTCCTCTCTCCTCCCTCCCTCCCCCTCATCCCTCCCCCTCCCTCACTCCCCTCCCTCCTCCCCCTCCCTCCTCCTCTCGCTTTCTCCCTCCTCCCCCTCCCCCCTCCTCCCCGTCCCCCTCCTCACTCCCTCCTCCCCCTCCCTCCCTCCCTCCTCCATGCCTGCTCCTCCTGCCCTCCCTCTCCCTCCCCCCTCCATGCCTACTCCTCCTCCCCTCCCCCTCCCTTCTCCTCCACCTCTTCTCCTCCTCCCCCCTCCCTCTTGCTCATCCCTCCTCCTCCATGCCTACTCCTCCTCACCCTCCACACCTGCTAGTATGCCCCCCTTTCCTCTCTTCAACTACTGAACCTCCCTCCCCCATCCCTCCTCCTCCTCGCCCTCCCTCTTCCTGCATGCTGCTCCTTCAAGCCTACATCTCCACACCTTCTCCTTCTCTACACTCCTTTAGTCATGGCACCATTCGAGGATGTCTCCAACAAGTACTAGGTTTACTTAGAGTTGGAGGTTGAATATGCAAGCACTTGTAGTCTGGGATTGAGGGGAGCTTCCAAAATCCACAGTTTTTGTTCGCAAGGAAAGAAGCATCTTGACCTTTGGGTAGAAGGATCCTTGTATCCTTTAGATCTTTCCAAACCAAAAGATCCCTCCTTTCCATACAATGCATGAGCTAGTTCAGTTTGTTGGAAATGGACATGTGGGGTTGCTTCGTTATTGCAATCAATTAAACAATGCTCAGTCAATGGCTATGCAAGCAAGCGAGATGCACAGAGCCCAAGCAAAGATGCTAGCACATTTAGGAAATAGCATCATTGTTGCAATGCATAACTCTATGAAGGATCTTCATGATAAAGCCAAAGCATTGGACGAAATGCATTGGACTTGGAGCGACCTAAATTAGAAGAGTCACTTTGTAAGCTAGCTGAGTCCAAAAAAGGCTTGGAAAGATCTATATACAATCAAGTTTGATGATCCATAGAGAAGGGATGAGAGAAGGTAGAAGAATGAGTGCAAAAGATGAAAGAAACACCTTTGGGATTGAAGGAGAGGAAAAGAAGGTACTTACATAACATGGATGCATTAGCACCCACCGGTGGTGCTAGAAAGAGGAGAGTCTGGGCTACAAGATTGGTTATCAAATGTTCCAATGAAATTACACTCTTTTGTGCTACACTATTTGTGACTAAGTTTTTCTTGTGTTCTTCTTTAGGAACTTCATGTAAGATGTGATGGGAAGAATGGATGAGGATAATATTGACTGTTCATATGCTCTAGCTAGTTTATTGAAGTTAAGCGATGTGATTGGGATACTAAGGGACCAAGACACAAGTGTCTACGTGTGCAAGTTGCTGAAGAGGTGATGAAGGACTTCAAGGATATTGTGGATGCAAAGGAGATGTTTACAGCTTGTGATACTGCTGGTGTAAGTCGTGAAGCTTACTCATCTGTTTTCAAAATTTTCAAGTCTGCTTTTTGGGAAAATATAAGAAGTATATATTGCCCCTACCCATACCTTGGTATGTGAGACATGCACGGTGAGAAACAAACCAATGTGCAAGAGAAAATTTCCCCTAATATCTTCAACAAGACAATAACAATACATCAACACAAATCCCCAAGACAAATGAACGTACTTGCTAAAACAAAGAGAGCAACTACAAACACTTGATCCAGAGAGCATAAAAATATTTCTCGATGATGTCATAACTAAATACATTAAGCGTAAGGGAAACCTTCACAACATTTGTTGTCTTCTCAAAAATAGAGTTGGTTGTGAGATAGATGAACGTAGTGCTAGGACATACTCATCCTTTGTAATTTTCAATGATTCTAAGAAGGAGAGGTAGTCTAGTGACATTGTTTTTTCCTCTAATAACATTGAAGTGATGTTTTTCATGGTCTTCTTTTGAATTGTGTTTGATTGGTTATTGTGAATAATTTTAGTTTCTCTCATAGGAGGATGTGGAAAACCAAATCTGCACTTCTTCTTGTTTTTGTAGCATGTCTTTTGGTGCTTGTGCATTTGTATGTCTTTCTTCTGAAGTGGAAACTTGTTAATGTCCTATAGAGATATATGTGGCCACAAAGGTTTCTATGACATGATTTGGTGAAATTCCAAAGATTGGAGCCTCTTCAACCCAAAGAACGCCATGATCATGTTGACTCCCTCTATTTTGGAATTTTGTTACAAAGAAAAAGTCCTTCACTTTGCCCAAAATTGACATATCCTTCTTAAGGAACGTTTTGAATGCTTTGAATTCGTTAACGTAATATTGAGTTGTTGTTATAGGATTGGATCGAATCAACTTGCGTATATCAGCATCATTTGTATTTCCATTTGAAGGGTTTAGCTTTCTTAAACATTGCAATAGTGGTTCCCAAAGTTTTTCTGCTGCTGATAAAGTGATTAAGAAACATGGAGGTCCTAATTGTCTCAACATTGCAAATAAATTTTTCTCGCGGTAGCATTTGTAGTCAATGGATGTTCTCCAATGAGTGAAGTCTCAAAATCCTATGTTTGATTGCATGATTTTCTCAATATTTGTGTCCAAAAGTGCATCCTTCACATTCAGCATTTTCCCCTTTGTTTGGGCTTTTCACATACGTACCCAAGAAGATGAAAGAATTGTAAGAAAATAATACAATGTCTGTGCTCAACAGATAACAAGATCTCATATGCAAGAGAGAAAACAAGATAGTATGGAGAATCAAAAAAATTTTGATTACTCTAAAACTGATACAATAGATGGCGCTGCCTCCCAACCATGCGCTCCTATGAAAGAAGCTTCGATGGCATGCTGAAAACAGTAGAAGATGGAGGCTGGATGCTAAGGAATCAGGGTTGCTGTAGTCAGTGATGAAATGGGCTTCATGCACTTTCTCTTATATAGCCACCAGTCATAGTCCATTAGGCTCAATTGGGTGGCCGACCCAGTCCACCCAAAACGGTCGACTAAGGGTCGATCCCGAAATAGGCCACTGACCATATGATAGAACCGGTGTGCAAAACAGAGCAACTAACCTATGGTTAACATTCGGCCCAGAGCCATCCGGGATCATCTAAGGCTCCAAACAGGCCCCACAATCCAAGTGGGCTGCCTCAGGAAATGCTCCATCTACCCTTTCCGCACTTGCATGTAGCCTAGTTGGCGGTGTGCCAACTCTATCTGAAGCCGTCCAGCCATTAGGCCACACATGGCCCCCATCTGGTGTCCAAACCAGGACCTACCGGATAACTGAGCTACCCAAATGCCTTCTCCTCATATGGGGGGCTTATAAGTAGAGTTAGCTGGCTTCCACATAGTTATACGAGAGTGGAGCATTGATATCTAACACCCCCCCTCAATGTCCACCCACAAGTGAACTTACTTTTTTGGCCCAATGCCAAGTTGATGAAGATGCCTCTCTAGCAAGTCTCTTCCAAGAGCCTTCGTGAAGATGTCTGCAGCATTCTCTATAGTCAGACAGTACACCAAGTCAACCTCTCCATCCATGATGAGCTTGCATACAAATTGATATTGAATCTCAATGTGTTTTGTGCGAGCGTGTAACATCGGGTTCTTTGCAATCGCCATGCAACTCTAATTGTCACATGATAACTGGGTAGGCTTGTTCTGCACTGCACCCATGTCCCCCAAAATCCTCCTCGACCACACTGCCTTGCAAAAAGCAAAGCATGTAAATTTATGCTCGGCCTCGGTAGAAGAAAGAGCAACTGTGGGTTGCTTCTTGCTAACCCATGACACAACTCTAGATCCAAGTGAGAAATAGTACCCTGTCACTGATCTCCTGCTGTACACATCTCTTGCCCAATGTGAGTCACAAAATCTGGTCAAGATGTTGCCCTTGGTATAGGTGATGCCATAATCAAGTGTGCCTTTGATGTATTTCAGCACCTGCATCCCTGCCCTCCAATGGTTCTCTCGGGGCTTATTGGAAAACCTGATTAGTACACCAGTCGCAAAACTGATGTTTGGCCGTGTGTTGCACAGGTAAATCAAGCTGCCCACAAGCCTTCTGTACTTCGCTTCATCCACCAGTGGTGATGAATCCTCGTTTGAGAGCTTCGCGTCAACCTCCATAGGGGTACCAACTATCTTGCACTCAGCCATGCCAAATGCCTTCAGTATCTATCCATCATACTTCAGCTGTGAAATGAAGATCTGTTTCGACTCCTGCCAAACTTCAATCCCCAAACAAAAATGCATCAGCTATCATTTCAAACTCTTTTCCTAGCAAATGCTTCGTCTGCGAGATCTTCTCTTCATGGTTTCCTATTATGACAAGGTCATCCACATAAAGGACCACGATCATACACTTGCCTCCTTCTCTGAAGATATACAAATTTGCATTATATGGGCTCCTCCTGAACCCGTTTTGTAAAAATTAGGCATCAATTCGCTGGTACCAAGCTTGTGGGGCCTGTTTCAGCCCATAAAGTGCCTTCTTTAGTTAACTTTGCAGACTTTACCTTCTCCACCGGGGATCTCAAAACCTGGTGGCTATTCCACATATACCTCCTCCTTGAGAACTCCAATCAGAAAGGCTGATTTCACATCCATCTAAAACACAGGCCAACTTCCCTGGGTAGCTAAAGCCAAAACACTGCGAATTGTGGTTAGTCGAGCTGTGGGAGCAAAAGTATCTTGATAATCAAAACCATGTACCTATGCAAATCCTTTTGCCACGAGCTGAGCCTTGTACTTATCCGTGCCGTCAGACTTGTACTTGGTCTTGTACACCCACTTGGTTCCGATTACCTTGCATTTTGGTGGTCGATCCATAAGGTCCCAAGTGTTGTTCTTCATTATGGAGCCATACTCCAACTGCATAGCCTCCATCCACCTATCATCACCATGTGCCTCTTCAAGACACTTGGGTTCATCAGCACAGATCACTTCTGTCATCAAAGCATAGTTGACTAAGTGTTCATGCGCCCTTCTTTGCTCCTCTAATCTCTTGGACCGCCGGCAGTGTTCGGATGGTTCCTCCTCAATGGCTGGAGGTTCTCTACCATCCAAAAGCTGCTTTACCCACTTCGGGAATGGCCGTTGCCGTTGTGGTTCTACAGGCTCTTCTTCATCTTCTTTGTCTTGAATCCTCCCAAGCACCATTGGGGGAGTTCGCTCTGCTAGTGATGGCAGTACTAGATGGATATCCTGGTCCTGGTTGTCTGGGAAGGAAGCATCCTCCTCCAATTGATGCGGTTGTTCTAAGAACACCACATTGCGACTTACAATTACCTTCTTGGTAACAGGGTTATAGAGACAGTAACCCTTCACCTCTTCACTGTAGCCCAAGAAAATACACTTCCGCCTCTTCGGTTCCCATTTGGTCCTAGTAGCATTAGGGACATGCACAAAACAGTCACATCCAAAGACTCTGAAATGTGCAGTTGAAGGTTTCTTACCAGAAAAGGCTTGCAGTGGAGTCATCCCATTCACAACCTTCATGTAGCTACGATTGAGGATGTAAACTGCAGTGTTACATGCTTCAGCCCAGAAAGACTTTGGCAAATCTTTCCCTTTCATCATACTCCGGCCCATTTTGTGAATGACGTGCATCTTGCATTCTGCTACTCCATTTTACTGTGATGTATGTGGCGGGGGTTTCTGCCTCTTGATCTTGTGACTTTTGCAGTAACTTTCAAATTCAATCGATGTGAACTCTCCACCTCTGTCTGATCTCAACTTCTTCACCTTCCTCCCTGATTCTTTCTCGACCATTACATGCCATTCCTTGAACCTACTGAAAGCCTCGTCTTTCATCTTCAGGAAGTATATCCATATCCTTCTACTGTAGTCATCGATCAGTGTCACGAAGTAGTAGGAACCACCCAAAGCTTCCATCTCCATCTTTCCACAGAGGTCTGCGTGAACGAGCTCTAGAGGAGCCTTTGCTCTGCTGGCCTCTTTAGGAAAGGGATGCCAATGCTGCTTGCCCATCATGCAAGCTTCACATACATCGGGCAGATCTGAAATTTTTGGTAGGCCTGCAATCATTTCACTTTTATGCATCTCCTTCAAAGAACTAAGGTTTAGATGACCAAACCTCTCATGCCACAGCTTAGTGTTCATATCCACTCGAGCACTGAAATGTGAGATTTCGTATTTACCAACAACCTTTCCTTGAAGATCCAGGATCTGTGCACCATTCTTATCGAATTGAACTTTGAGGTCCCAATCCATGATCGCAGAAACGGACAACAAGTTCCTCTTGATATCTGGCACATAAAGAACATCGAACAACTATTTTACAACTCCATCTGACTTGAGAGCAATCATACCTTTTTCTTTTGCTGGACATTCCGCATCATTGCCGATTGCTACCAAGATGTCATTCCCTACTGGCTGTAGAGAGGTATACCAATCCTCCCGACTGATCATGTGGCATGATGCACCACTGTCAAGGATCCACGGCACATCTACAGATACATGAATTGCCTCCATGCAAATCTCCTCAATTGCTACAAGCAGCTCTATAGGTGCTGCGTGTGGGCTGTTGCTGGACTCTTTCTTTACTCCGTTCTTCTCATCTGCAATCTTCTTTTGGCACTCATTCTGCTTGTGCCCTACCTTGTTGCAATAGAAGCACTTGATCTTCTGCTTTCTCTTTTTATCATCAGAAGAAGATGGGTTATAGAGTCCTTACCCTTACCTTTCTTTGATCCAGTCCAAAAAGTCGAATCTTCTCCAGTCCTCATCTTCTAACGCATTTCCGCCTCCAGAAGCATCACGCTGAAATCCTCAAAGTTGAGGGGCGGATTTCTGTTCTGTGTATTCAGTGTTGTAACAAGACCATCATACTTTGGTGGGAGAATCCATATGCACCTTTGTGCTAGATTCTCGCTGGTGATGGTGATGCCAATTGTAGTCATCTAATCGCGCAGATTCTTTACCCTAGTGATGAACTTCTCTACCGCTTCAGACTCAAAAAACTTCTCATTCACGAGTTGAGTCTCCAGATTCTAAATCCGCGTCTGATTCGTGGTCTCATATTGATTTTTCAAGACTGTCCATGCCTCCTCCGTTGTGGTGACATGTTGAATTAACGCCATGATGGAATCACTAACACTGCAGACAATAGAACATAGCACATCTGCATTTCTTCTTGTCCATGCGAGAATCTAATCCGCAGTTGGTACTATCTATTGTCCTGCATTGGTTGGATCCGACCGGCCTCACGTCCACCCCAGTAGTAGTGTTCCACATTGCTAAAGTAAACTCTATAAAAAAGTAATAATTCAATATATTACACACAGATTACATAGATTACATCTCAAAGACTCATTTCCTTTAGATTACATCTCAAGTACTCCTTTCCTTTAGGGGGTTAGTTCCACATTTTTTTGAGCAGGTCAACTTTTTGAGCTCAAAATTTACAGATTTGTATAAAAAAGGGGTACATTTTATTAATGAAAAATTTACATATAAGGGATTTTAGAAATAGGCCTTGAACGCATGTGATATAGAGGGTTTATACATAGTGAACCCCCTGAGGGTGGTTGGCCTATATTTTGATAATTCAAGGCGACAATACTACCTTGCATGGTAATGAGTGATTAGAGGTGGTGGAATCTAAGATTACGAGCCACATCTGTGGTGGCGGCTAAGATTCCACTAGGCTGGTAGATAGTTACTAGCCACTGCAGTGGCCCACAGTTACTCACCTACTAGTTACCACCACCAATCTTGCATGCATGATTACTACTATAATGAGTGCAGTAAATTACTAGTCACCGCACTTACATGCTTAGTAGAGTACTAGAGTGTAGTGTAATGAGTGATTAGAGGTGATTAGGCTTCATGATTTAATTTTTAAGTAATTACTGCCTGGTGGTGGTGGCTCTCATCAGCCACGTCTATCGTGAGTGACTAAGATTCCACCAGGCTGAAAATTAATTACCAGCCACTGTAGTTGCCTGCCGTTACTCACCTTGCAGTTACCACGATTGGGCTTGCATGCATGATTGCTATGAGTGTAGTAAATTACCAATCACCTGACTTGCATGTTCAGTAAATTACTAGAGTGCATGGTTTTGAGTGATTAGATGTGATTAGCTTTCACGATTTACTTTTGTAGTAATTACTGCATGGTAGTGGTGGCTCTCAATCAACCACATTTGTGGTGGCTCAGATGCCACCGGGCTGGCAGTTAATTACCAGCCACCGTAGTGGCCCTAGTTACTCACCTCTGCTAGCAGTTACCACGATTGGGCTTGCATGCATGATTACTACGAGTGTAGTAAATTATCAGTCATTGGACTTGCATGTTCAGTAGAGTACCAGAGTGCATGGTAATGAGTGATTAGAGGTTATTAGCCTTCATGATTTACTTTTGTGGTAATTACTGCCCGGTGATGGTGGCTCTAATCAACCACATCTGTGGTGGCTAAGATGTCACCAGGCTTGTAGTTAATTACCAAAACTACCATTGTGGCCCATAGTTACTCACCTTCCAATTGCCCCCACCAGTCTTGCATGCATGATTACTATGAGACTTTTAGTAAATTACTAGTCAGTGGGCTTGCATGCTCAATAGAGTACTAGAGTGCATGGTAATGAGTGATTTTGGAGTGATTAGATGTGCTAAGGCTTCATGATTTACTTTTGTGGTAACTAATGCCCGATGCTGGTGGCTCTCATTAGCCACGCCTGTGGTGTCTAAGATGCCACGTCCATTTTTCAAATGTGGGAACTCATTTGGCATCTTCTCTGCCCCCTCCTGCTCTGGTCCACTGTGTTTCTCCCTCTCCAGCACCTCCTGTAGCAGCTGATCATTCTCTCTCCACTCCTAGCTACAACACCTGCTACAGTAGCAGTTGCTCATCCCCCTCTGCTCTTTCTCCCTCCATTCCTAGCTACAGTACCTCCTGTAGTGGCTGCTCATCCCCCTCTGCTCTTTATCCCTCCATTCCTAGCTATAACACCTCCTAGAGCAGCTACTCATCCCCCTCTAATCTTTCTCTCTCCATTTTTAGCTATAGCACCTCTTGGAGCTTCTCTCAAGCTTCAGTTGCACCCTCTATACCTTCTCCCTCTCTCTCCCTCTATCAGAGCTGCTCTCTCCCTCCAAGCTGCACTTTCTAGTCCACTATTGCTATTGTGACCTCTGTACAATCATGGTGAGGAGACCATACATGTACTCTGTGTCCCATAGGAGCAAAAATGCACTGGGTGAATGGGTGCCTTGCACCTACAGCTTGAATGATTGGATAGTCATGAGAGGATCTGCCAAGGGTCCACATAAGCTTCCCAAGAGCAAAAGAGGTGATCTTTTTCATGAATGGAAGGGCCGCATCATGAAGTTCAAGCTTGGGAAGAAATGATTGCTTGCAAAGGTGCAACATGTCATCTACATGGGGAAGGACATGCGCCTTCCTCCGTCAAGCAATCAATCGACAATACCATCGCATTGTAAGTCTGCATTTTGTGTAAGATTTTGAAGTGTAATGAGTCAGCTTGAAATTTTATTTTGAAATAGAACCAATGTAATGAGTCAGTTTGAAATTGTATTTTGAAATAGCACTTGTGCATAGCAGATATATTTCCTTTAGACTTTGAGGAGTGGGAACCAGTTGAGTGCTTCTTAGGTAAATTTACTGCCATTCATGAGGATTTAGGAAGGCAAAGGCATGCTAGAGAGAAGTCCTCTGCTTTGGAGAAATATCTATTAGTATAATGCCAAGTACATTACTCTAAGGACAGCATGAGGCTATGGCCATCTTCAATGCATTGCAACACCACAACTTGAAGACATGGATTGCAGCATGGTGGACACAAGAACAATGCAATCATACAAGGAAAAGATTTCAAAGGATGTGGGCATGGCCATGAAGTTTACATTTGGCTCTAAATGGGTAAGGTTGTCTTGGTTTATGCCTCTGCACATTTTTGCTTCTTGTTTTCATAATATCCAGATGCACAGAACAAAAACCATGTGGTCATGCAAGTGCCTACATGAGAATGCCCTTGAGGAATTGCTTGGGGTGAATTGGGGAAGCAGGTTAGCTAAACAAAAGCGTGATCTATTTCAATGCCATGTATGTAAGGACAATGTGGTTGTCAAGTACCACATCTCCCACCAAATGTTATATTTTGCTTTCCAATATAGGTACTGGAAGAAAACAGGTGGCAATTGGCTCCCCCTTGACTCTAACGATGATGATAATAAAGGGGTAAATTTATGTATTGGTTCTCATTTAGGAGATGTCAAGAATGTGACTGTCACATCATAGTGGACTCTTAGGGATGTGTGGGAACACATATTGGTCATGGAGGATGGCATGTCTGAGTCCTTTCACTTTACCTTAAATGGTGAAAAGGTAGGAAAGCATGCAGAGAAGCTCATGCATAGTGCCACTTTTATCCCTCCTACAATATTGAAGATTGGCTAGAAAATGTGGGGTGGAACAATTGTGGATTTTGAGATTTTCCAATTAATAGTGGTGCAATTAATTTTGATGTTTTGAATGGTTTTGTTTCATGTCAATGTCAAGTTTTTCCCAAAAAATTTATAATTCTTTTTATTTTTTAGATTTAGAACATTTGGGTATATATAGGTTATAAAGTTACTTTAGTTTCAAAGTTTCACTATCATAGCCATAGTTCTCCTAGCTACCAAGCTACCATGGATTCTACCTTGGGGGGGTCGCTCATCATATGTAACCCTATCACGTGAGTTTAACAAAAGGATGTTTTTAATATCTAAATTTGTCAAAAGTTAATTTACATAAAGGAGTATTTAAAACAATTTTGGGAAAAAGTTATAGATTTGTATAGAAAAAGGGTACATTTTATTAATGAAAAATTTACACAAATAAGGGATTTTAGAAATACACCTTGAACGCACGTGATATAGAGGGTTTATACATAGTGACCCCCCTGAGGATTCTGCTAGGTCTGCCTTCCACGATTTCATCTCCCGTACTCCATTAATTGATAAAGAGGAGGAGTTATTTCTAGTCTTTGATAAGAGCATAGATGTCCTAGGCACCTACTTGGGAGCCCGAGATGATTTTGAAGACCTCATCAAGTACATGCAAGACTACATCGCGAGTTTTGCATATCAACTTGATGAGTCTACAAAAAGATGGGTCCCAATTGATTATTTGAAGTACTTGTTTAATCAAGAACCCAGGTTTGTGAAGCGTTTAGATTGCTTTCGAGCCCAGCTCACCACACCCCTAGGGTTTAGGGAGGTGGACACTGATTACCTCCTAGCATGTGGAGTCATCAGAAACATAGGAAATAGGTTCCTATCCTGGGAAATGACCTTTATTTTCCTTCTCCAGGGTGGACAAATGGAAGAGGAGGCCTCGACCTCAAGCCCTGACCCTACCCGTGCCCTTTTTGATCCTCTTATTTCTGTAGATGAACCCAATATCTACAATGAAGAGCCCATAGATGAAGAAGCTGAGGAGTGGGAAGCTGCATTGGCCCTGGAAGTGCTCCAGCGACCTCCTGAACCCCATTCTACTTCTCAAATTCCATCCACCTTGGGCACCACCTCTATTGACCCCACAACAATAATATGGTTTCTTGCTCCCCTTCTTGTCGATGGAGAACAATACCTCTTTCTCCATGACATAGAGGTTATGTTTGGTCTTCGGGAGGATGAAGCTCTTGGTATCCTATGTGGATACGAGGTGGACACAACTATGCAAGAACCTGGGTTTTTGGGAGCAGATGATTCAATAGAAGAGGTTTTTGCTTTAACACTGGCCCAAATCAAAGATGCAGAGACATCAATCTACTCTGACCTACCTAATGTTCTAGAAGAAGCCTCCACATCTCACTCTAGATAGCAGGAGGCTTTTGGATCCATCCTCATTGACAAAGAGGAAGGGATTGAGCATGATGACTCCATAGTGGTAAAAAACTATGAGCTTTGAATTTCTTCTCTCTTGGTATACTTTTGCTTTAATGGAATTCTAATGTAATGTTGGACTATTGCAGGAGGCATTTGAGGTCGACCTATTCTCATCTCGGCAACACTTTGTTCACAGTAGCTTCGGCCGAGATCACTCACTGGCACATTACCTTGGCCAAGCAATAGGGCGCTTTGTGGTTATCCACAAAAAGTTTTCTCCACATGGCACTGATGACCTCCTAAAGTGCAAGGCCTTGTCAAGAGTGATTGGTCATGCTGACATCGACAAGGTCATTTTGGTGAACCGCATGGCTGCCCTCAATGCCTTTGGAACCAATTTTCAAGGTATGGCATTGATGGCAGCAGCTATGTCCCTAGCCAGCAATGATAATAGCATTGACTCTCTATCCACTAGGTTTAGAGCTAGGAGTGTATTTGGGAATTCAAAGCCCGATGTTCTCAGTGTTTTAGAGAAGAGAGAAAGGCTTTGAAGCCTTATTGTATAGAGATTTTATTTTATATGAATACAGCTATACTTTTTATACAAAATTTATTTTATAATGTCATTGTATTTTGTAACTTTAATTGTTGTTGGCATTAATATTTTCATTCACTATTCTGTTAAAAAGCATGCAATTAGATAAATATTTGCGCGATAATGGACTACATGTGCCTTATTGTAGATGGCATGGATCAGAATACAACAACATTGCCTCGTTTTGTTGCCATTCCACCTAAATTACAAGGAAAGCACTTTCTAAAGACACATCTATGTGGAGTGTTAGTGCATAGAATTAAGTTCTTTGCAGATATATGGATTGATTCCTTGCATCTACATGATAGCAATCAAGTTGTAACATCTATTATGAAGGCAATTCGCAATGTACATGCAGAAAAAGGTCACCTACCACCGACTTTGAGAATACAAGCTGATAATTGCTGGCGAGAAAATAAGAATGTACTCATGTTTGCATTTTGCTCCATGCTAGTTGCTCATCGAATCTTCAATGAGGTCGAATGTGGATTTTTGTATGTTGGGCATACACATGAGGATATCGATCAGGTTTTTAGCACAGTCTCAAGGGAGCTTAAATGCAAGGATGTGGAGACAATAGATGACTTGGTAAGAAAATGTGGCAGGCAAGTTGGTGGTCGTAAGAAAAGTACAGTATGTGAGAGGCTCGAAAGAATGTATGATTGGAAGAGCTTCATTCTACCTTTCATACAAACGGGTGGTGATGCATTGACAGGTCATACCAATCCACACTACTTTCGTTTTTTTTTTAAAGATGAAAAACCCATAATGCAATGGCAACAGTATTCTCATGATACAAAATGGGAACCTGAAGAACCTTACAGTCTCTTAACTTCAATTCCCAGCAAGGAAAGGTATCCAACATGGGCTCCTATACAAGAATTCAATGAGAGGTCTAACTGTGAAATAGAAGGATTAAAAGCATTTATTACATACAAAGAGGAACTGCTCCGGAGATATCCTAATTCGAAGCCTACTTGGAGAGAACACACTACCACTGTAATTAACAAGACACGAAATTTAATAAAGGACCTTGAGAGAATGCGAGGCTCAAAGGATGTCAAGGAAGAATGCAATATGTTTTGGCCAAATGTTCATAACGATTTGCACCCACCAGCTCCAGTCTTTGAAAATGAATTTGTATCATTACTTCCACGTCCATATTGTGGACCGAAGAAGAGAGAGTTTATGCCACAAGTAGATATAGAGGTCGATTGTTTTGTTGTGGTTCGGCCATCGGATGATGAATATGAGAATGTGAAGTTTTGGGTTGCAAAAGTAGTTGATGTGCAAAGAGATGACCAAGGGAGAGCTACAACATTTACAACGGTATGGTATGAGCCAAAGGGCTAGAAGGACAATATGGATAACAACACATTATATACTAATTGTATAATGAAGGAGTGGGTCCCAAATGATGAAGCTGTCTCTCAAGTTTCGATGGAGACAATCATAGTGTCTTGGCATTCAAGGGCAAAGAAATCAAAGAAGCGCATGGGATATGAGGTAGAAGGAAAAATAAAAATACCACAGCAAACTATTTTGCATATACACGAATTTTTAAGGATGCTCACCATGGAGGAAGTAGAAGGAGACATCGCAAATGAAGAATGTAAAGTGTATGCAAAGTTATCTCCCAGATACTATGGCCCTTTCAGGGTTATAGAAAGAATAAATGAGGTTGCATACAGGTTAACATTGCCAGAGCATTGGAGGATTCACAATGCATTCCATGTGAGTCTTCTAAAGAAATTTCAAGGACCAAAGCCTATAGAACCAGTAACAGAAGATCCACCAAAAGTGGATGAGAGCTAGAGGAGGTCCTTCAGCCAGAGCAAATTGTGTACCATACTGTACGTAAAGGCCCTCAGGGTAAGCAGTTTTACAGGTATCTTGTAAAATTCAAGAACTATACGGCATTACAAATAACTTAGATATAGCTAGAATTTCTAATATAGGATTATTTGAAATTCTTGGATGTTGGTGCAAAAGTATAGATTGAAAAAACAATATTTTTATGTGAATATGATAGTGCCACAAAGTGAACTTTTGATTTGGGAAGAATATTTTCAGAAAGTAAAATTTTGATTTGGGAAGGATATTTTCACAAAGTAAAGTTTTCATTTGGGAAGGATTTTTGGGCTTAGTCCAAAAACAACAGAAAAAGTCCAAAATTAATAAAATAGGTGTTGGTTATGATTCAACATAGACCTCAGTATCTTGAATTTGGGGGAGAGTAGGTTTCAATCCTCTCTAGAGCTTCAAATGAGGTCAATAACAACGTTATGATGGCCATTCTCAGGTTTGATACAAACTTTTTCTCTGCTTGATAATTCAATATTTTGATTAAAATCTAATAAGCTAATATTCATTTATTTGTTGGTGTAGTATAGTTATCTCACGAATTGGTAGAGCCGTACAAAACCGTGTGTATATGTTGGATTCCCTCCTTTCTCCTATACTTAGCGATAAGAGAAAGATGATAGTTGATGTTTGTAAATGGTTACAACGTTTACATTTATATGGCATGTGAGTCCTATTTGTGGCATATCATGAGATGTAAGTATCATGGAAACCTTTATTTTCATCTTATACTGGCAACATTTTGTTAAATAATAATGGTTATTAATTATTCATGTAGGGAACATTGGAGTCTGGTGGTTTGGGACCTTGAAGAGAACTATTGTTGGTTTGTTAACTCAATTGCAGGCTTTCATGGCTCAGTGCAAACGTAAGTATTCTATTAATTTGTTGTTACTTCTATATTATGTACCTTATGTAATAGACACACTAAGTTTTTTTAATATGTCATGATGAGCAGGTCGATTGAGAAGTTGGTATCTGCTATAAGAGAAATAGGACAATACAAAGACTCGCTAGACTTCCAAAAGCATTTAGTAGTAGAGCAGGAAGATGGGCATAGTTGTGGGTGGAGAGTTGCCTACAACTGCATGTTGATTTTCAAAGAAATTCTCTCACTTATGCCACAGATCTCATCAGAAGACTCTTTGGAACTCAAATATTCAGAGGAGGATATACAATTGTTTAGGGCTGAAATCATTCGAGACCTAATTGCTGCCATTAGAATACAACGTGCAACTGAAGCAATATTAGAGCTTGCATTTCAGGAAGAGGAGACTGAGTCTACTGTGAAAGTACTGCACACTACAAAAGAAGTAGAGACTCAGTGTACACCTACAGCACCACAGCCTCCACTGGAAGCATCAGAAGAGTTGCCATAGCCTCCGCTTCTTGCATTTAAGGAAGAGGATACTGAGTCTAATCCGAAAGCACTACATACTATAGAAGAAGTAGAGACTGGGTGTACATCTAGAGCACCACAGTCTCCATTGGAAGCATTAGAAGAGTTGCCACAGTGTCCACTGGAAGCATCAGAAGAGTTGTGATGCATGTATGATGTTGTGTTTGTATACTCTACAATATCCTTACTTCCATCTGCTATACCTCCTCAAAACGCAATGAGCTTTACAACCTGTGCATACAACGAAGTAGCAAAGGCAGCTTCTACAACAAGGCCTTAGCAACGACGGACTATAGACCTTAGCAGTAGCTGCCATCTACCTCGACTCAGCATAGAGGTAGCTTTATCCTCTGCACTAGCTGCAACTCGACGGTCTTCTACAACGATCCCTCAAGGACTTGCAAGACTGAACAGCACCGTCCGGCCCAAGATCTGTAGTGCGGCTGCTTCTTCAAATTCATTGCTATGTGCCACAGCCCTACTCCAAGGTAAAAAGCTCTAACGACTGTCACCTCCTACAATGGCCCTTTGCAATGCTCCAAAGTTAGCGAATAGCACCGACGGATAGTCAATAGCATACAGCGCATAGTGGCATACGCATAGTGGCATAGCGCCAGTGAACTTGCCAGCCCGGATGGCTGCTCCTCTAGCGATGGCTCCTGGTAGCAGCTCTAGCTGCAATATCCACAACCGGAACTCATGCACTGGCGACTCGCAACAAACAGCAACCCCTAAGCTTCATCAACTACACGGCCGACCACACACAACGGCTCTACCATCCAACTTCTCCAACACAATGGCCACTGCTTCTCCAACACACATAGAGCTAGCCGATAAGCAAAGCTCGGGCTAGCTCCTACGTAGCCAATGGTGGCTACTCAACAAAGCTTTGTAGCACCTCTGTGGCAAATGGTCTAGCAAACATTGTGCCATCAGCTTCGTAGCAAGACAGCACCTCCACGAGTAGCATCTCAGTGCCAATCTCCTCGGCTCCTGTATCTTGGGCAACTCATTTGCAAATCCAGATGGACGACGACATCTCAGACGGGCTACCAAGCTCATACGCAACTAGCTCCAACAGTCGACTCCTTCACCGGCTACTCCAGCGTGAACTCCAATCAGCCTCTTCAGGGAGCTCCGTGCAAGCACAACACAAACGGCGACCATAGCACACCTTCACCTTGAAGTTTCGTCGATGGAGATTTCTTCAGTATCTTGCAATGTTTCTGCCTTCAATCTTCGACATGTGGCAGATTAGATTTGACTTCAGTTAAACGGTACAGTCAAGTTAACCCTAGTTAAGGTGTGGCCAAAATTATGACACGTGGCACCCTTATCACCAACTCTATCCTCAGGGTCACCACACCCCAGGGCTTGGTCAAGGACTAGCCACGTGGCAAACCTTATCTACCACATCATCACTACCAGCTCAGCCACCACGTCATCCTACCACATCACCATCGACTGCCACATCACCACCGACTACCATGTCACCATTGACTGCCATGTCAACTGACACATCATCATTGCCACATCATTACTTCCATGTCAGCATTGCCACATCACCTTGCTGACATCATTTGTGCCACCTAAGCACTACCACCTCAGAATTCCAATCAGCACTGACTCTCTGCAGGCACATCATCACTACATGTGATGATGTGCCACATCATCACTACATGTGACTCACTGTGACACATCATCATTGAGCACCATTTGCACTCCTTTTGCCCCTCCACCTAGATCAAGTCATATCTCTTGATCTAGGAAGAATATGAGGGCACTCCAAAAAGAAAAGTCACTCGTTATTTCGTGCTCTACGCGCTTGTCACATCATGCACACATTTTGGTGCAAGTTACACTCACATTTGAGCCTCGCCAACAAAACCACTTCCTTCACACACATTTGCCTCTACATCGAAGCATCCGACCCAGCACTTAAAAAGAACAAAAGAAAAGGAATTATTTGCTATTCTTTCATCAATCGACGATTGGTTTAGATCTAGATCAGAGTAGACTAGATCGCCATAGAGGGGACGCTTTGAATTTCCCCAAGTTGCCAATCTAAGCCATGCTCGAAATTCTCAACTAGTACCTACTCAGAGTCAGCAGTCCATATGCTCACATACGGTTTCACATCATTACATTACCTGAAACCTTACGTTCATCAGTTCAGTGAGCAGACTTCAGACTTCAGAGGCATTGCAGATTGATTCAATGGGCAGATAGCACTTGATTTCACACACACATGCCACCATTGTAAAGCCTATTTGGCTATCTCATGGCATTGTGCACATCATTTCAGCCTTATAAAGCCTCTTGGCTATTCCCGGCATCATTGCCACAAGCCTTGTAATACAGATCAAATTTTATATACTGTAGTTCTATCTTCACCGACAGTACAGAGATTTCACTTGGCATATTCAGTGTATTTACAGTTGATTCATACAAAGATCTTCACGAAACTTTTGAGTACATTTCTAAACTGTGAGCCTAAATACAAGAAAAGAGCCACATAATCATCCTAATACAGGTTTATTCATACAAATAAGTAGTTATTCATACAAATATGTATTCATACGAATAAAACTTATTCGTACAAATATGAATGGATGATGTGTCAATTTATGGAAGAAATGTGATGTGTCACTGCCTTTTCCTTATTTTTTCCTCCCTTGGAATCACTCGTACAAATTTCTCGCATTTTTTGAATCACAAATTCAAATTTCCTACTTAGCGTTACACATTCCTGAGTAAAATTTTCAATTTTGTGTGAACTCGTGCTCTCACCAAAATTTTCCCAACGTCATGATGCCAGACTCGCAAAATAATGAGATGCAATCTATTTATTCTGAACATTGTAGAGCTCAACACATGGTAGCTCTGCACTACATCATGCATGTTTGCACTACTTCGTGCAGCACAGCTGACCACCTATCATCGCACAGCCTTTTGCCATAGCTTTGCCACCTTAGCGCACCCATGCAGATCATTAAAATTCAAGGTTGGCTTGGAGAAACCACTGCATTGGTTCTTGGCATAATAATAAGAGACAATCTATCATTCTGAACACCACCGCAATGTAGTCTCTAGCCTATTGACCACCTGTCACTCATCACACAGCCTTTTGTCATAGCTTTGCTACCTGCCCACTGGGCAGCATGCCCATGTAGATCATGGGTTGGCTTGGAGAGACCACCACGCTAGTTTTTGGTGTAATAATGAGACACAATATATCATTCTGAACATCACCTCAGTGCAATATTTGGCCTGATGACCAGTCATCATCTAAAATTCAAGGTTTTCTTGTAGCAACCACCGCACTGGTTCTTGGAGTTATAGCTTTGTTACCTATTTTTACGTATTACAGGCAAAGGTCTATGATAGCCACTGCACTGGTAGGCAGAAGGAGATCTATGACAGCCACCACATTGGTTCTTAGAGTTATATATTTTTGTGCCAAGGAAAATGTATTTCCTTGTGCAACCAAGGAAAATGCAATTGACGATATGGCCCTTGAGGGTTCCCCTTTAGGGGCAAGGGCCATAATATCGACATTCCATATCTATCCAGTGGCATCCTGGATATTGTATAATGCATGTTGATATGGCCCTTGCCCTGACAGTGGATCCCTCAAAGGCCATATTGTCAATTGCATTTTTTGAAAGTTTAATCAGGGACCCCTCAAAGTCCAAGATGTATCTCCATGCAACAACAATGGTGAGTTGTTGGAGCTATTTTAGTCCTAAACCAAGGAAGTTGTAGTACTATTTTACTGAATACTATTGTAGATGAAGTGAGAACTATGTCATGAAAATGAGAATTAAATGGAATATTCCTTTTTATACCGTTAAAAATTGCCATTTTTAACTCATTTTTGAAAAAATGGCTCCCTATCATACGTCCCAACAAAAAAAGCACTGAAAAAATAGAATTCTTGACTTGACTAGATTTGCATGAATACTTTAAGTTGATCACCTTCTCTATTAAACCGATGTACACACAAGGAAGAAAGTTAACATGATTGCAATTTATCATGTATCAAAATAAATGAAGAAGCTACCCATCATACTCTCCACATATTTTTCTCTCCTCATCAAGTGCATATTTTGTAATTCTTAGATGATGATAGCATGTATTGCATCATCATCTATTTGTGAAAGTTTAAATTTGATCTCCATCCTATGACAAAGGCATCTATTAGGTCATCAGGAAAGTTGATGCTATTATGCCTCATAGCTCATGGCAGAAGTTGATGATGTTATAAAGTTATGTCATAAGTTAGAACAAAATAGCAGTGAGCCATAATATGATTTGAACATGAGAAATTAGAGCTATATTTTTTGCTAGGTTTATTGCTTGGTGCTTGTATGGTATATCTGTTGGTTGGTTGGAACTGAGTCTTGGCTCGAAAGTTATCGCCATTTTACTATTTCTATATTTGTTAAGACAAAATTCGACAATGTTATCAAATTCTATCATAACTTATGACAAAGTTCGATGATATCATCGATTTTGTTCATAACTTAAACTCGATGATATCATTGAGTTCTATCACAATAATTCCAAAATTTGAGGATATCATTGACTTTCATCATAACATTTGCTACAACTCAATCCTGTCATCGAATTTAGGGTTAACTTTATGACATGGCTCGATAATATCATCAAATTATGTCATAAATTTTGAACTTTTAAAGGCTTTAGGGTTTGGGTGAAAACCGGCCTATGAGACCACGTTCAAAAGTTTTTTTGCAAGTTTTTCTCTAATCGCCTCTGTTTTTTGCAAGGTTTTTCCCTACTCACCTCTCTTAGAGAGTCACCTAACGATCTTCCAAGCTTAATTTTTTGTTTAGCCACATAAAAATTGGCCGATGATCATCCAAGCTTCTCTTAGAGAGTCACATATGATCTTCCAAGCCTGATTTTCTATCTCAACCATGTAAAAATTCTAGCTAATAATGATCAAGTGCAAGCATTGTCATCATAGCCTCAACCTCCCCTTCATGATGAGGCTGGTGAATTTGTTGATCAAGAGCATAAAGCTATTAAGGAAACTAGAATAGGTTCAACTATTGTACAAGAAGAGACATTGCTACCATTATTGATAAGATAGGCATAGACATTAGGGGAGAATTAGGGTCTCAGAAGGGCATCATAAGGAATGGATTAGGGAATGCTTAGTAGGCTAATGTAAGGGGCTTGGAGGGTCCCGAAGAGGCTTAACCAGCCCACAGTCTAGGTGGGTTAAGCTCACATTTGAGCCCACCTCTCCCCCCATCAATGAGGGGAGGGGACCACTTTTAGAAATTTGAATTTCAAATTTTGAATCTCCCTCCCTCCCTCTCTCTCTCTCTCTCCCTCCCTCCCCCTCCCTCCCTCCCTCCCTCCCTCCCTCCTCCTCCTCCCTCTCCCTCTCCCTCTCCCTCCCTTCCCTCCCTCCTCCTCTCCCCTCCTCCGTCTTGCTCCTCCTCCTCTCTCCTCCCTCTCCCCTCCTACTCCTTTTGGCTCCTCCTCCTCCTGGCTCCTCCTCCCTCCTTCCTCTCCCCTCCTTCTCGAGCTGCCCAAGATCCCTCTCCTCTGCTCCTCCCTCTTGCAGAATCTCTCCCCTCCTCCTCCCTCCTGTATAATCTCTCCCCTCCTCCTCCCTTCTATAGTAGCTCCTTCCCTCCCTTCTACACCTGTTGCCCTACTCTGCTCCTCCTCTTCCTCTTGCCCTCATCTGCTTCTCCTCCTCCCTCTTGCTTGCTACTCTCTCCCTCTCACTGTTGTGGGGGTTAAAGGTCACTGTGCCTTAACCCCGGTTATGTACAATACTCAAACACATATATAAATGAATGGAAAAGAAGATTAGGGTGGTTCTGCACCCACCAAAACTTGTGTGGCTCTCTGTCTCTCTCTCTCCCTCTTCCGTTCTTGCTTCCGTTGAGAGCACTCTCAACTGGTATCAGAGCTCGGGTGATCTAGCTGAGCGTGCGTGAATGCTTGGAAGCTCAGCAGCTCTGTGGGAGGAAGGAGAAGCTTTGTGGGAAGCTTTGTGGGTGACTTTACTTGCATCCGAGTGTGCAGAGACCTTGGAGGAACATTTGGAAAAGTCACTTTGGCTTTGCGAAGTAGTTTTGAGAGCCTGTTAAGTGCTTTCAAAGAAAAAGTCGTTTTTTGAGCTTTTCCCTGTTCCATTCGATGACAAAGACTCCATATTGACTTGTAGAGGCAACTATTGCTTGCTTTTGGTGTCCACATTACTTCAGGAGCTTGGAAACACCTTCATTCTTGAATCTGGGATCATTTCAGTGGATTTCTGACTCACTGTGTCAGTTCCTGCGTTTTTTGCTCGGGTGTTGGAACTCAAGTTTGGAGCAACCATTTGTAGATCTGTCAGTTCCGGTGGACTCAGGAGGTTCTAAAACTTCTATGTTGCTCATCATTCGCACTCCGGTGGAGTTTACAAATAGCTCTGTTTTCAAAAACGTTTTTCAGTCCGTGTGTTGGACCCAGTGATTGAGACCACGGTTTCCAAAACCGTCTGTCCCATTGCGTTCCGGATGCCCAAAAACCCCTACCTGTCAGTTCTTACGCAATTCGGTGGAGGATTTTCAGAGTTATAAATCTCTGTGTATTCGATTTCGTCTCTCTGTTATGCATTTTTCATACTAAGGTTTTGAAACCTTAGATTTATGCCACATGGCAGTGGATAAGTGTTGACTCCCATTTCTCACTCATCGGTTGGGATTTTGGAGTTCTGGCAGAAGAGAGATATTTGCAGATTTTCTTGCTAAGTCCGATTATGCAATGGCGCCCATGTTTTTGAAGCATCTCAAGTTCTATTTTCAGTAGCGCTCATTACCGTGGGACTATGATTTCTTGAGCATACCTTATGCAGATCACTCTAGTTGTAGTTTGAGCAGTGTGCGCTCATTCATGGTGTGCATTGGGTTGCAATGGATGATTTATAGGCCATTTGGATGCATTGCGGTCCTTATTGGATGCGCTGATAGGCCAAAATTGCCTTGTGGGATGCTATTTTTTATGGACGCTTTGCACATGGATGCTATTTTATGCTGAGGGACAGCTTTGACACATTGCTGGTGATGCACTGATAGTGCTATGCTCTCTTGGATGAGATATTATTGATGCATATGCCAGTGGACGGTGTTTATGCTTGAGTCATTTGGCACTTATTGGCATTTTCTTTTGGGTCAGATTTGCTCATATGGATGCATAGTATATGCACATGAGTCAGATGCATCTTTTGATGCTTTGAGCTTTGAGTTTTGGTGATATTTCACTCTATTGTGGCATACACATTTAGGTGCACCTGGTATTTGTTGTGATTCTCTCTTGCAGGCACTAGCATTTGGGATTTTGTTTCATTTGCATCATGGCATCCTCTTCCATGTCTGAAAAGGAGTTTTTCAACATTAAAAAGTTTGATGGGACAAACTTTTCTTTGTGGAAAGAACAAATAAGGGATGTGCTTATTCAAAAGAAGCAGATTAAACCCTTGGCAGGGATTGAAGCTAAGCCTGCAAATATGTCTGAGGATGATTGGAATGAGTTGGATGCATTAGCAAAGTCTACTATTAGACTTCATCTTGCAGAGTCAGTTTATTTCACAGTAGTAAATGAGCAGACTACAGAAGATTTGTGGAAGAAACTGTGTGCCACTTATGAGAAGGAAACTGCCTCTAATAAAGTTTACCTCATGAAGAGGTTGTTTGAGCTGCAGATGAAGGAAGGGGTCTCCATTGCTTCTCACTTGAATGAATTCAATATTATTTTCAGCCAGCTCCACAGAAAATGAATTTTGATGCGGAGACTAAGGCAATATTTCTCTTATGTTCATTGCCATCCTCATGGGATACCTTCCATACAACTGTCAGTAACTCTGCACCTGGTGGAGTACTGAAATTTGATGATGTTGTGGGTAGCTTGTTGGCCGAGGAGATTAGACGGAAGTCTATGGATGGCAACAAGCAGGATGCAGCCTTCAATGTGCAAAGGGGCAGATCACAGTTCAGGGGGAAGTCCCAAGAAAGAGGGAAGTCTCGTAGCAAATCCAGGGCATGAAACATTGAGTGTTACCACTGTGGCAAGAAGGGCCATATGAAAAAGGATTGCTACAAGCTGAAAAGAGAGCAAAAGGATAAGAAAAAGAATGCAAATTGGGGTGCAAATCAAAAGGAAGAGAGTCCAAGGGAGGACAAAGGAAAAGTGAAGATCGAGGAGATCAATGCAGTCACACATGATAGTGACAATGATGTTCTCTTCATGTCTACTTTATCTGCAGAGTTGCTTACCACTTCACATGATGCATATTCCCAGGATTGGATTTTGGATTCTGGTGCTTCATTCCATGTTACTCCCCATAGGGAATGGTTCTCCACTTATGATAGTGGAAAGACAGGTTGTGTGCATCTTGGAAATGACTATGCATGTGACATAGTGGGAGCAGGTGACATAAAGTTTTCTTTTGCAAATGGGTCTGCATTTGTTTTGAAACATGTGAGACATGTGCCTAAGCTGACCACGAGTCTTATTTCAGTGGGTCAGCTAGATGATGCTGGTTTTCACACCACTTTTGGCTTTCAGAGTTGGAAAATTCAGAAGGGCTCTATGCTTTTGGCCAGGGGTGCCAAGTGTGGGACTTTGTATCCCTTACATGTATCAGGGGTATTTGATCGTGTTGTTGCAATAACCGAGCAGCCAAGCACTTCTTTGTGGCATTGCAGGTTGGGGCACATGAGCCAGAATGGAATGAAACTCTTATGCCGTTTGGGTTATGTACCGCATTTGAGTTTCTCTGATTTTGAATTTTGTGAGCATTGTCTCTATGGGAAGCAGACTAAATCAGCCCATAAAAGAAGGGGAAAGAAAAATTTTGAAATGCTTGATTTGGTGCATTCAGACGTATGTGGTCCCATGCCTACACAGTCATTAGGCGGGGCTGAATACTATGTGACATTCATTGATGATGCAACTAGGAAAGTGTGGGCTTATGCTATAGCTCGGAACAGTGATGTGTTCCAGGTATTTCAGAAATGGCTGGCCTTGGTTGAGAATCAGTCAGGTAGAATGCTTAAATGCCTACGGACTGACAATGGTGGAGAGTATCTCTCTCATGACTTTCAGCATTTCTGTGATACACGTGGGATTAAGAGGGAGCTCATATCCCCTCATACTCCAGAGCAAAATCCAGTTGCAGAAAAGATGAACCGTACCATTCAAGAAAGGTTGCAATGCATGCTTTCCAATGCAAGTCTTTCTGGTGGTTTTTGGGCTGAGGCAATGAAGACTGCAGTGCATGTGATCAATAGATCACCTAGTAAGAGTTTGGATGGTGGTATTCCTGAAGAGGCATGGAGTGGCAAGAAGCCCTCTTACTCTCATTTGCGTATATTTGGGTGTGAGGCATATGCACATGTGCCAAAAGAGCTTCGAAAGAAGCTAGATCCTAAGTCTAGGAAATGCATCTTTCTGGGTTATGGTGAAAGTGGAGAGATGGACTATCGTCTCTGGGATCCAGAAGCAAAGAAGATCATACGCAGCCATGATGTGGTCTTCAATGAGAAGAAGATGCATAAGGCACCCATGAGGGATGTGGAAATGAGGAGAATCACTTTCCAGGATGTGAATCCACCTGCATATGTTGATAGACAGCAAGCTGTCCATGCACCAAATGTGCAAGAAATGGTGCAACCAAGTACTCCCACAGGTATACAATCAAGGGTAGATGATGGATCATCTATTGGTGGAAATGATGAGCCAAATATGGCTGATATGCAAATGGGACAGCAAGCTGAAATGCCCTTGAGAAGATCATCTAGAGTGTCTAGACCACCTGATAGGTTTGTTCCAGGGGTAGACTATGTGATGCTTACTGATTGCGGGGAGCCTTCTTGCTACAAAGAGGCTATGATGCGTGAGGATCAACGCAAGTGGGAGTATGCTATGCAATCAGAGATGAGTTCACTTATGAAGAATAAGACTTGGGACTTGGGTTCTTTGCCACATGGAAAGAAAGCATTGCCATGTAAATGGGTCTACAAAATGAAGGTCACAGGTGATGATGTGCCTAGGTACAAGGCCCGTTTGGTTGCTAAAGGGTTCAAGCAAGAGAAGGGTGTGGACTTTGATGAGATATTCTCTCCGGTTGTGAAGATGACCACACTTAGATGCATGCTTGGACTAGTGGCAGTAGAGGATATGGAGCTTATGCAAATGGATGTTAAGACAGCTTTCTTGCATGGGGATTTGCATGAGGAAATTTACATGGTGCAGCCGGAAGGCTTTGAAGAAAAGGGCAAAGAGCATTTAGTTTGCAAGCTAAAGAAGAGTCTCTATGGTCTTAAGCAAGCACCTAGAGAATGCTATCAGAAGTTTGATGCTTTCACTCGGTCCCAGGGTTTTAGAAGGAGTGAAATTGATCACTGCCTCTACACTAAAAGGGCTAAGGATAATAGCCTGATAATCTTGGCACTATATGTGGATGATATGCTATTGGCTAGCAAGAATACTTATGAGCTAGATGCATTAAAGGCCAAGTTGCATGAGGCCTTTGATATGAAGGATTTGGGACTTGCACGTCATATTCTTGGTATGCGCATCACGCATGATCGGAGTAGGAAACTCCTTTGGCTTTCACAAAAAGAGTATGTTACAAAAGTATTGCAGCATTTCAATATGGAGGGGGGAAGGCAGTGAGTACTCCATTGCCTCCATATGTGAAACTGAGTCATACAGATAGTCCCAAATCAGATGAGGAGAGGGCCATGATGGCCAAGGTTCTTTATGCATCAGCAGTTGGGAGTCTTATGTATGCTATGATAGCTACTAGACCAGACATTGCATTTGCAGTGGGAGTTGTTAGCCGATATATGGCTAATCCAGGAAAGAGGCATTGGGAGGCAGTTAAGTGCATCATGAGGTACATGAAGGGTACCAAGGAGATGTGCATTTGCTTTGGTAGAGGAGACATGCGTGTACTTGGGTACACAGATTCAGACTATGTAGGGCATGTGGATAGTAGGAGATCCACTTCTGGTTATGTGTTCACCTTTGCAGGTGGTGCAGTGTCGTGGATGTCTCGCGCACAGAAGCGTTGCTTTGTCTACCATAGAGGCTGAGTATGTTGCAGCCACAGAGGGTTGCAAGGAGGCTATATGGCTTGATCGGCTAGTGGGAGATTCTCGGGGGAGTTACTCATCATATGTAACCCTATCACGTGAGTTCAACAAAAGGATATTTTTTATTTCTAAAATTTACAAAAATAAATATACATAAGGGACTATTTAAAATAGTTTTGGAAAAAATTTACAGATTTGTATAGAAAAGGGGTACATTTTATTAATGAAAAATTTACACAGATAAGGGGTTTTAGAAATATGCCTTGAACGCACGTGGTATAGAGGGTTTATACATAGTGACCCCCTCGAGGGGAGATTTGGGGATTCATACAGGTGTACCGACATTGCATAGTGATTCCATGAGTGCTATTCAGCTAGCACGGAATTCGGTCTTTCATGCAAAGACCAAACACATTGAGGTCAGGTACCACTTCATCAGGGAGGTACTTGAGGACAAGCGCATAGAGCTTGTCAAGGTTCATACAGATGATAACCCTGCAGATATGCTGACGAAGAGTCTACCTAGTCAGCGGTTTGAGTATTGTCATGTATTGATGGGCATTGGATAGTATGCTCACTAGTTATTCTCCCTTAAAGGCACATTGTCCTTTAAGTGGGAGGTTGTGGGGGTTAAAGGTCACTGTGCCTTAACCCCGGTTATGTACAATACTCAAACACATATATAAATGAATGGAAAAGAAGATTAGGGTGGTTCTGCACCCACCAAAACTTGTGTGGCTCTCTGTCTCTCTCTCTCCCTCTTCCGTTCTTGCTTCCGTTGAGAGCACTCTCAACTGCTCCATCTTTGCCAGCTCTCCCTATATTTTAGCCTGCATCACTGATACTTCTCTTTAAGTACTCATGGCACCATTCGAGGACATATCCAACAAGTACCATGTGAACCTACAATTGGAGGCAGGATATGCAAGCACACGTTCTTTGGGATATAGTGGAACTCCTCAAAGTGTGTTCCACAGTCTTCGATTGCAAGGGAAGAAGCATCTTGACCTTTGGGTGGATGGAAACTTGTATCCTTTAGACCCTACCACCCAAAAGAGTCCTCCTTTGTTGAGAGTTCATGCTCAACATCATGTGATCATGTGTGCATAGCACCATCACATGATCATATGTGCATAGCACTAACCTTATAGAGTGCTATAAAGGAAAGGGTTAGATCCCCTAACCCTAACCCTAAAAGGGTTTGTATATATTCTATTTTTTCAACTAAATCTAGTGTACAGTTAGTAATTTGTGGTGTGCTCTCTAGCTGTGCCCTCTCTCCTCATCTCCACTCTTCTCCTCTCCCCTCTTCATATTTTGTCATGGTATCAAAGCTCCCTTGCCTTCCACTGAGGCATTGCGATCCGTATGCGAGAGTGAGATAGAGATCAATTGAGAGATCGAGAGATTGTGAGCTTGAGTGTCTTCTTCTGTTGAGAGAACTTCATTCATTTCATGTGTGAGCAGTAATCGAGGGAATTCTCGAGGAAGAGGAAATCATCATGGTGGACATTCTAGTCATAGTCATTTTGCAAATGAACATGGAAATATGTTTCTTGCAAGTGAGGAATTGCATCAGACTGATACAATGCACCTAGACACTGATTTCAATCCCAAAGAGGATTTCAGCTATCAAGTCAACCAAGTGGAACAGGATCCTTGGTACATCGACAGCGGTGCATCATCTCATATGACAAATCATCAGGAATGGTTCACAGAGATGAAACCATTAGAAGGACATAAAAATGTCATCTACACAGTAGACAATACACCGAATCCAGTTCAAGGGACAGGTGTTATCCCTATGAACAATTTCACTAGTACAAAAGGATTAGTCAAAGATGTGCTCTATGTTCCGAAGCTCAGCAAGAACCTTTTGTCAGTAGGTCAAATGACGGAACACAACTACAAAGTCATCTTTGATGGTGATGAATGCACTATCAGAGACAAATCCAAAAGATGTCAGCTAGTAGCAAAAGGTGTTAAGGAAGGATGCTTATACAAGATGCTAGCTACAGTACCAGATAAGCATGCCATGTCAGCTCAAATGCAATAGATGCCATGGACTATCTGCAAAATGGCACAAGAGATATGGTCATGTCAATTTCAAGTACTTGTTAGATCTAAGGAATCAGAATATGGCAATTGGGATTCCGAAGCTACAGTTTCTTGGAAAAGTTTGTGAAGCATGCTGCTTCCGCAAAGAAAAGCGAACCAACTTTGTTAGAAGTACCTCTCGTGCACGAGGTATTCTTGATTTGATTCATACAGATGTATGGGGTTATGCCCAGACCCACAGCATCAATGGTTCACTTTACTACTTGAACTTCATCGACGACTAGAGCAGATATTGTTGGGTCTACTTTCTGAAAGAGAAATCTGAAGTGTTTTCCAGTTTTCAAGAATTCAAAGCCATGGTAGAAAATCAAACAAGTAGAAAGATCAAGGTCATGAGATCAGACAGAGGAGGTGAATACATGTCTTCAGCATTCATGAACTTTTGCAAAAATCATGGCATACGAAGACAATTCACATGTGCAGATACTCCTCAGTAGAATGCAATAGCTGAAAGGAAAAATGGGACTAAAGTTAGCAAACAATGCTAGAGCAATGCTTAGTGAAAAGCATCTTCCAAATCAGTATTGGGCAGAAGCAATAGCTATAGCTAACTACTTGCTTAATCGGCTTCCTACCGAACTGATACAGGGTATGACTCCCTATGAAGCATTCATTGGACACAAGCCATGCATTGGGCATCTCCACATATTTGGTTACATAGCATATGCCCACATACATGATGATCATTGTAGGAAATTGGATGCGAAGTCATGCAAATGCATCATGGTTGGCTACAGTGAGGAAAGCAAAGCATAGAAATTGTATTATCCCATCAACTGCAAAGTCATTATCTCTGAACCAGGAAAGGAGAATAAGGTTTGCCATCTCAAGAAGAGTCTCTACGGCTTCAAGCATGCACCCAGAAGTTGGTACAATAGAATTGACAAGTATTTTGCTAATCTGGGCTACATGAAATCCAATGCAGATCATACTCTCTACTACAAAGTTCAAGGGGAAGACATTACTATTGCACTTCTGTACGTAGATGATCTGATTGTGACAGGAAGCAAGGATAGCTTCATCAGAAAACTAAAACAAGACTTATCTGCAGAGTTCGACATGAAAGATCTTGGACTTATGCACTATTGTCTTGGAATTGAGTTTTGGAGAGATTCAGATAGCACATAAATGAGTCAGCTCAAGTATGTTGACAGTCTCCTGAAGAAGTTTCATATGGGAGATTGCAACATTGCAACCACTCCCATGGAACAGAGTTTGAAACTTACTAAAGATTCAGAAAAGCCTACAGTCAATGACAAATACTACAGTCAACTCATTGGATCTCTTATATATCTGACAATCACATAGCCAGATATTTGTTATGCAGTAAGCTCACTAGCACAGTTTATGGCAAATCCAAAATAGTCTCACTGGAATGCAGCCAAAAGAGTCTTGCGATACATCAGAGGTACAAGACAATTTGGGATAGAATACAGAGGAAGTCATCCACAGTTGCATGGATATTGTGACAGTGACTATGCTGGAGATGATGAGACCAGGAGATCGACACAGGGATATGCATTTTTCCTTGGTCAAGGTGCTATATCATGGTTGTCAAACAAACAACCAACTGTTTCTTTGTCTTCGACTGAAGCAGAATATAGAGCACTCACTATAGGTGCATGTGAGGCTATATGGCTCAGAAGACTATTGTCAGAAACATATTACTTTGATGAGTCAAAGCCAACAACAATATACTGTGATAATCAATCTGCTCAAGCATTGGCCAAAAATCTAGTATATCACTCTAGGACAAAGCACATTGATGTCAGAGAGCACTTCATCAGAGAAAGAGTGTTACTTGGTGACATCACACTGCAGCATTGTGATAGCAAAGAAAATGTTACAGACATCTTTACCAAACCACTCGGTAAACGTGACACAGAGGAAGGACATTCCCATTAAAGGGGTGTGATGGAATGTAATCTCAGTCCTTCTTCGATTCCCCTGAATCATCATCTTGAGGGAAGGCCTACTTCATGATGTTGATCTTGAGGGAAGGTGTTGAGAGTTCACGCTCAACATCATGTGATCATGTGTGCATAGCACCATCATGTGATCATATGTGCATAGCACTAACCTTATAGAGTGCTATAAAGGAAAGGGTTAGATTTCCTAACCCTAACCCTAAAAGGGTTTGTATATATTCTATTTTTTCAACTAAATCTAGTGTACAGTTAGTCATTTGTGGTGTGCTCTCTAGCTATGCCCTCTCTCCTCATCTCCACTCTTCTCCTCTCCCCTCTTCATATTTTGTCATCCTTTTCATACAGTGCATGATGTTGTTCCGTTTCTTGGCAAGGGACATGCTGGATTGCCCGGTTATTGCAATCGATTGAACCATTCTCATACATTGGCTATGCAAGCAAGCGAGGTGCAAAGAGCCCAAGCAGAAGAACTTGCACATTTGGGAAATATAACTATTGTGGCAATGCATAATAGTATGCAGGATCTCCAATTGTAAAACAAACAACTCAGTGACAAAGCACATACATTGGACTTGGAGCGACATGAATTGGAAGAATCAATCCAGAAGCTTGCTGAAAGCAAACAAGATTTGGATAGGTCTATCTATGGCCAAGTTCAATGTGCTGTGGAGAAGGAACGAGAGAAGTCGATAGAATGAATACAAAAGTTGAAGGGAACACCTTTGGGACTAAAGGAGAGGAAAAGACAATTGCAATCTATGGATGCATTGTCAACCAATAGTGGTGCCTAAAAGAGGAGAATATGGGTTGCAAGGTTAGTTCCCCAAATGTTCAATGAAATTTCTTACCCCAAAATATTTGTGGTGCTGCATTCTTTCCACTAAGACTCATTTGTACTCTACTTTAGGAATTTCATGGAGGATGTGATGGGGCTTTGCATTGTCGATTAAGCATAAAACAGCGTTTTTGCCTTAGTGTCATGGACAACAACCAATAAAAAACATGGTCCTAGGTGTGATATTCTAAAAAGTACTTGTCAGATGGGGGAGCCACTTTGCAAGAAAGTCAATTTCAACTAGGTTGATGTGCATGCACAGTATTGTGTCTATCGGTTATGCTTTGCATGGGGGATCACACATTATACACCGTTTTTCCCCTAGTGTTATGCACATCCGTCAAAGAAACGCTCTTAGGTGTATTATCATACCAAGTACTTATTGAATGGGTGTTCCACTTTGCATGGAATACCATACCATGCCTTTTGAGGCACATGCAAAGTATTGTGCCCATCGGATATGCTTTACATGGTAGATTGAGTATTAAATACCGTTTTTGCCTTGGTGTCATGTACAACCGTCAAAAAACACGATCCTAGGTGTATTTTTCAAACAAGTACTTATCGGATGGGGATGCTACTTTGCACATAAGTCAATACTGCCTAGGTTGAGGAACATGCAAAGTCTTGTGTCCATTGGATATGCTTTGCATAGTCGATCGCACATTATACACCATTTTGTTCCTATTGTTATGCACAATCATCATAAAATACATTTGGAGGTGTGTTATCCAAACAAGTACTTATGGGATGGGTGCACCACTTTGTATGCAAGTCAATACAACCTAGGTTGAGGCGTGTACAAAGTTTTGTGCCCATTGGAGAAATGTAGATGCGATAATATTAGAAAATTCTCAGTATGTGTATATGTGTGTGTGTGTGGCAAACAAATTTGATACAACAAAGTAAACACCTAGCGCACAAATTATGCACTTCATACCTTGAGTATTGTGTCAAAATAAAAGCTGAAATAAGCTTGTTGATGAGGATAAATATGCCCTTGAATAAAAGCACATTTGTTGTATGACCACAATAGGATCGCTTTGACACCTGTGATTTTGCCCACATGTAAGTTTGCAAATAGTATAAAAAATCATATAATAATATATTAATAGTTTGCAAATGTGTATAGCAAGTGAGTAATGGGAAGTGGAAGTGGGAGTGAGGAGGGAGGAGTGGAATGGGAGAGGGAAGTAATAGGGGTGTATGATAATAAGTATAAAAAATAGTATATTAATATATTAATAGTTTTCAAATGGCAAGTGAGTAATGGGAAGTGGAAGTGAGAGTGGGGAGGGAAGAATGGAATGGGAGAGGGGGAGGTAATAGGGGAGTAGGATAATAAGGGAGTGAAAAGACTGAGGGGAGTTAATAGGGGATGAAAAAGAGGAGGGTGAGATGGGGAAATATGGGATTTTGGGAAATGGGAGGAGTATGGGACGTGGTGGAAATGTGGGATGGGAGTGGTGGCAATGGGAGAGGAAGAAGAAATGGATGGGGAGAGGGCCAATGGAAGATTGGGATGAGGGATGGGGGTCCAATGGAGAGGGGGAGTAATGGGAGCCAATGGGAGAGGGGAGAAATGAAAAGCCAATAGGACAGAGGGGAGGAATCGAAAGCCAATAGGAGAGGAGGAGGAAAACCTAATTTTTCTTATATATAGTCTACCTTCTTCATTCATTCTCCCCTCATTTCATTCATTGAAGCAAGAAAGCAAGGACGAGCAAGAAAGCAAGGAAGGTAGAGAAAGAAAGCAAGAAAGAGCAAACTTACAAACTTTCCAAGTACTTGCAAATTTTTTTGATTAATTCTTTATCTTGATTTTTTTTAAAAAATTTGAAGAGAGAGAAAGAAAGAAAGAGAGAGAGGAACTAGAGAGAGAGAGAGAAAGTTTAGAGAGAAGGAGAGAAGCCTTGGAGGCCGCGGCCTCCAGGAGGAAGAGGGAAGTGGAGGAGGATGAGAGGGAGGAGCTAAGGAGGGAGGGAGGAGCCCGGGGGGGGGGGGGGGGGGGGGTCGAGGGAAGGAGGGGATGGGGGGGGGGTCGAGGGAAGGAGGGGATGGAGGGGCGGGGGGGTCGAGGGAGGGAAGGGATGGAGGGGGGGGTTTTCCTGGCGGCCGCAGCTACCATGATGGGAGGGAGGGGAGGGGGGGGGGGTCGAGGGAGGGAGGGGATGGAGGGGGGGGCGAGGAAGGAGGGGATGGAGGGGGGGGGAGGGGAGGGAGGGGTGGGGGGCGGGGTCGAGTGAGGGAGGGGGGGTTTTGGCGGCCGCGGCTGCCAGGACCCCAGGGGAAGGAGGGGATGGAGGGGGGGGGAGGGGAGGGAGGGGCGGGGGGCGGGGTCGAGGGAGGGAGGCGGCGGGGGGTTCTGGCAGCTGCGGTCGCCAGGACCCCAGGGAGGGGAAGGATGGGATGGAGGGGGGGGAGGGGAGGGAGGGGTGGGGGGCGGGGTCGAGGGAGTGAGGGGGGGTTCTGGAGACCGCAGCCGCCAGGACCCCAGGGAGGGGAAGGAGGGGATGTAGGGGGGGGAGGGGAGGGAGGGGCGGGGGGCAAGTTCGAGGGAGGGAGCGGGCGGGGGGTTCTAGCGATCGCAGCCACCAGGATCCCAAGGAGGGGAAGGAGGGGATGGAGGGGGGGGAAGGGGAGGGAGGGGCGGGGGGCATGGTCGAGGGAGGGAGGGGGCGGGGGGTTCTAGCGGCCACGACCGCCAGGACCCTAGGGAGGGGAAGGAGGGGGTGGAGGGGAGGGAGGGGGGGAGGGGAGGGAGGGGCGGGGGGCGGGGTCGAGGGAGGGAGGGGGGGTTCTGGCGGCCGCAGCCGCCAGGACCCCAGGGAGGGGAAGGAGGGGATGGAGGGGGGGGAGGGAAGGGAGGGGTGAGGGGCAAGGTTGAGGGAGGGAGGGGGGGTTCTAGCGGCCGCGGCCACCAGGACCCCAGGGAGGGGAAGGGGGGGATGGAGGTGGGGGGAGGGGAGGGAGGGGCAGGGGGCGGGGTCGAGGGAGGGGGCGGGGGGGTTCTGGTAGCCACGACCACCAGGACCCCAGGGAGGGGGTGGGGTCGAGGGAGGGAGGGGGGGTTCTGGTAGCCACGGCCGCCAAGACCCGAGGGAGGGGAAGGAGGGGATGGAGGGGGAGGGAGGGGAGGGAGGGGCAGGGGGCGGGGTCGAGGGAGGGAGGGGGTGGGGGGGTTCTGGCGGCCACGACCGCTAGGACCCCAGGGAGGGGAAGGAGGGGATGGAGGGGGGGGAAGGGAGGGAGGGGCAGGGGGCAGGGTCAAGGGAGGGAGTGGGGGTTCTAGCGACCCTAGCCGCCAGGACCCCAGGGAGGGGAAGGAGGGGATGGAGGGGGAGGGAGGGGAGGGAGGGGCAGGGGACAAGGTCAAGGGAGGGAGGGGGGGTTTTTGGTGGCCGCGGCCGCCAGGACCCCGGGGAGGGGAAGGAGGGGATGGAGGGGGGGGAGGGGAGGGAGGGGCGGGGGGCAGGGTCGAGGGAGGGAGGGGGCAGGGGGGGATGGAGGGAGGGAGGGGATGGAAGGGGGGGCGTCCTGGCGGCCGCCAGGACGGGAGGGAGGGGAGGTGAGGGAGAGAGAGAGGGGAGGGGAGGGAGAGAGAAAGGGAGAGGAGGGAGCAAAAGGAGAGAGAGGGGAGAGGAGGGAGGGGAGAGAGAGAGAGAGAGAGAGAGAGAGAGAGGGAGGGGAGAGGAGGGAGCGGAAGGAGAGAGAGGGGAGAGGAGGGAGGGGAGGGAGAGAGAGAGTGAGGGGAGGGAGAGAGAAAGAGAGAGAGAGAGTGAGGGGGGAAGGTATGGGAGCGAGAGAGAGTTAGGGAAAGAGAAAGAGAGAGGGGAGGGGAGGGAGGGGAGGGAGAGAGAGAGTGAGGGGAGGGAGAGAGAAAGCGAGAGAGAGAGTGAGGGGGGGAAGGTATGGGAGCGAGAGAGAGAGTCAGGGAGAGAGAAAGTGAGGGAGTAGAGGGAGAGAGGTCGAATTTTTACAAGAGCGACAAATAAGATTTGGACTTAGGAAAAGAATGAAAGGGACTTACGAGAAGAAAGTATCAAGAAGAATGTTGAACACGAATTTGAATTCTTACAACTAAGAGTAGAACTATCACGACCTCTTCAACACAAATTTGAGTTCTTACAACTAAAAGTTGAACTATCACGAGCAAGAGCGACAAATAAGATTCTTGCTCAAATAAGATTTGACTTACTATCACGAGCAAGAGCGACAAATAAGATTTGGCTTACTATCACGAGCAAGAGCAAGAGCGACAAATAAGATTTGACTTACTATCACGAGCAAGAGCGATAAATAAGATTTGACTTACAAGAAGAATGAAAGGGACTTACGAGAAGAAAGTATCAAGAAGAATGTTGAACACAAATTTAAATTCAAAAGGAACATACGAGAAGAAAGTATAAGAAGAATGCTGAACACAAATTTGAATTCAAATTTATAATGAATTCAAATTTCCCTCTCTTTTTTAAAAATTCAAATTTATGCGTGGGAGGAGTGGGCTAGTTTTTCGTATATATACTCTTCTTTCCATTCATTCATTCTCATTCTCTCCTCATTTCATTGAAGCAACCAAGAGCGGAAGAGAAAGGATAAGTGGAGCCTTACTTTTTTCACTTTTTCCAGGTACTTGCATTCTTTTTCATTGGTCTTGTAATTCTTTTTCTTTACTTACAATTCTTTTTCAATTATTTTCTTGTTAAAGTTTTCGAGTTCTATTTCTTAAAATTCATCTTGTAATTCTTTTCCTTTACTTACAATTCTTTTTCAATTAGTTTATTGTTAAAGTTTTTGAGTTCTATTTGAATTAATTTCTTATTGAAATTTGTGTTCTAAATTTGAAAAGGGAGATAGAGAGAAAGAGAGAGCTAGAGAGAGAGAGGAGAGAGAGAGTGTGTGTGAGAGATAGCACTAGATTAAGAGAGAAAAGAAAGGAGGGAGAGAAAGTAGGGGGGAGAGAGAGAGAGAGAGAGAGAGAGAGAGATTAAGAGAGAGAAGAGGGGTGGAGGGAGAGAGAGAAAACTCTTGGTGGCCGTGGCAGCTAGAGGAGGGGGGGTTTTTAGAAGACATTACAATTCTTTTTAAATTAGTTTCTTATTTGAGTTTTTGAGTTCTATTTTAATTAATTTCTTATTTATATTTGAGTTTGTAAATTTGAGAAATGAGAGAGAATAGGGAGGGAGAGAAAGAGAGAGGTGAGAGGGAAATAGAGAAATTAAGAGACAGAAGAGGGGCTCTTAGTGGCCGTGGCTGCCAAAGGGAGAGAGAAAATAGAAATGAGAGAGAGAACGAGAAATGAGAGAGGAGTAGGGAGGGAGAGAAAGAGAGAGAGAAGAGAGGGAGAGAGGGAGAGAGAGAGATTCAGAGAGAAAAGAGGGGCTCCTTAAATGAGAGAGAAGAGTAGGGAGGGAAAGAAAGAGAGAGGAGAGAGGGGGAGAGAGATTAAGAGAGAGAAGAGGGTCTCCTGGTGGCCGTGGCTGCTAGAGGGAGGGAGAGAGTAGGGAGAGAGAGGGAGAGAGAGAGAAAGAGAGAGAGGAAGAGAGAGAGAAAGAGAGAGAGAGAGAGAGAGAGGGAGAGAGAGAGAAAGAGAGAGAGGGAGAGAGAGGGAGAGAGAGAGAAGTTTAAGAGAATGAAACGTGGCAAGAGGAGAGAGGGAAAGAGAGAAATTAAGAGAGAGAAGAGGGGCTCTTTGCAGCCATGGCCGCCAAAGGGAGAGAGAGAATGAGAAATGAGAGAGAAGAGTAGGGAGGGAGAGAAAGAGAGAGAGGGAGAGAGACAAGAGATTAAGAGAGAGAAGAGGGGCTCCGTAAATGAGAGAGAAGAGTAGGGAGGGAAAGAAAGAGAGAGCTAAGAGTCTCTTGGAGGCAATGAGAGAGAAGAGTAGGGAGGGAAAGAAAGAGAGAGCTGAGAGAGGGAGAGAGAGATTAAGAGAGAGAAGAGAGTTTCCTAGCAGCCGTGGCTGCTAGAAGGAGGGAGAGAGTAAGGAGGAAGAGGGAGAGAGAGAGAGAGAAGAGAGGAGGGAGACTTAGGGAGAGAGAAAGAGAGAGAGGGAGAGAGAGAGAGAGAGAGAGAGAGAGAGGGAGAGAGAAAGAGAGAGAGGGAGAGAGAGGGAATGAAACTTTTGTGCTAGAGGGAGGGAGAGGGAGAGAGAGAGAGAGAGAAGAGAGGAGGGAGACTTTGGGAGAGAGAAAGAGAGAGAGGGAGAGAGAGGGAGGGAGGGAGAGAGAGAGAGAGAGAGAGAGAGAAAGAGAGAGACAGATGAGAGAGAAGAGAGGAGGGAGACTTAGGGAGAGAGAGATAAAGAGAGAAGGAGAGAGAATGAAACTTCTAGCGGCCGGGGTTGCCAAGAGAGGGAGGTAGAGAGAGAGAGAGAGAGAGAGAGAGAGAGAGAGACTTCTCGTAGCCGTGGCCGCCAAGGAAGGGAGGGAGGGAGAGAGAGAGAGAATGAGAAATGAGAGAGAAGAGGGGAGGGAGAGAAAGAGAGATTAAGAGTGAGAAGAGGGACAGAGGAGAGAGAGAAAGGGAGAGAGGGAGGGAGGGAGGGAGGGAGGAAGGCTGAGAGAGATTAAGAGAGAGAATTCAGAGAGAGAGAGAGAGAGACATAGAGAGGGAAAGAATGACAAATCCTAGCGGCCAAGAGGATAGAGGTAGGGAGGTAGAGAGGCTAAGAGAGAGAGAGAGAGAGAGGGAGAGAGAGAGAAGAGAAGAGAGAGAGAGAGGAGAGAGATGGAGAGAGAGAGAGAAATAATTACAAATCCTAGGGAGAGAGAGAGATAAAGAGAGACAATGATAAATCTTAGCCAACATGGGAGGGAGAGAAAGAGAGACTTGAGATAAACTAAGAGAGAGAATGAGTGGGATGAGGATAGAGAGGGAAACACATAAGAGTTGTCAGAGAGAGAGAGAGATAGAGATTAAGAGAGAGAATGAGGTGTCTTGACTATGGCTACAGAGAGAATTACGAGGAGAGAGAGAGAGAGAGAGAAAGTAAAGAGAGTTTTATATATTTACATGTTTTATATTATACTTTTAAAAAATTATAAAAGAGTGAATTTATGGTTTGTTTTGAAGGTGAGATAATATTTATATATATATTCATCTTTTACATTGAAAAATGTTAACTATTCTTTAGATACTTGTTCTTCATTTCTCTCACATGCAGGTTTAGCCTCTACATCAAAACCCCTTCTTTTGCATATTTAAGCCTCTTAAACCCTAGCACATTAAAATGCACACAGAAAAAGAAATTATTTATTGCTTTTCTTTGCTTCGACGGTTGGTTTAGCATAGTTCGGCATAGATTAGATTGCCTTAGAGGAGAGACAATTCTCCAAGTTGCCAATCGAAGCCATGCTCAAATTTTTCTAACTAGTTCCTAATCATTGTCAGTCCCTTCGCTCACATGCGGTTTAACACTCATAACATGCTATTAAATAAGACCTTTTACCATTTACTAAGAAGTTCATCAGTGGGCAGATTGCATGAGCAGATATCAGTGGATAGATTACATGTCATGGGACATATTGGAGCTTGATGATTATTGGTTATTTTTATTGCATTTGTATAAATATTTAAGCTCATTTATTGTCATAAAAAACCTTGTAAAGCCTTCTATGCTATTTTTTACATTTATTGTCATATGAAGTGCCTTGTAATAAACCCGACCATCCTGACCATTCACTATTTAATGAGTATTAGTGGGCTGCATAAGTGGATATCATGTGGGCTACATAAGTGGATATCAGTGGAATAGTTTTTAGTGGGTAGATTGCATCAGTTGTGTATTAGTGCATAGATATTAATGGATGGACAGATTACATGTCATCACGAAGATTTAAGCTTTATGACTAGAGGGCAAATTATTGGATGGATAGATTACATGTCTTCACGAAGATTGAAGCTTTATCACTAGAGGACATTTTATTTCATTGTAAAGCTTTATTGGCTAATTTTTTTACATTTGTATAAATATTTAAGCCTTGTAAAGCCTTCTAGGCTATTTCCCACATTTATTGCCATATGAAGCCTTGTAAAGCCTTTTGGGCTATTTCCCACATTTATTGTATCAAGCGTTGTATATTGTACTTTACTTGTATGTATCTAAATTCTTCATTATCTTTTCTTGTAGGATTATGGAGCAATCAACTAATGTGGGGGCTATCCTAAATGACTCTGAGATCAGAGCATGGGTCTCTGATGTCACTTTGAATTTTAAAGGAAAGGAATATAGCCCCAATGGATTTAGTAGGTGGACTCGATATCACATGGGCAGAAGAGCTTGGTCCCACAACAGGTGGTTGCATATGTGGAAAGATTAATCAGCGAGATAAGGATGCTGACAGATATGCACCAAAGCTTTCAATTCAATGTAGAGGTTACGACAGAGTCTGGAAAGCTTGTGAACTTCAAGGGAGTCTCAGAAGATAACTTCTTCAAGAATGAGTCAGCATGGGATAAGCCACAACTATTCTTTATCAATGAAGTTTCTAGCAATGATATCCATAACTTCATTGATAGAATAGTATATACCACCATTAGCAAAGTGGCAATTTGCAACATTGTCATTTTTGTTGATAAAAAAGACAAAGAAGCCATGCAGATTACTCTAGATGAGCATATTCATCAGATTTGAAGATCTATAGTGGTGTTTACGCAGCAAAGAGAGGCAACAGAGAATGTGGCATAGCGATTCAATCTCTTGAATCATTCTTTTTGTGTATGTGGAGTCCCAACCCTGATCACTCCTTACAAAAGAACATAAGAGGGAATTCAAATAATTTGAGATTGATGCTAGAAGAGCAAGATATTCCCAGGTCCATACATTATCAAAAAAACAACTATGGAAGTCTTGCAAAAAGTGGGAGTCTCTTGCTTACCATGATGGAGAATTTGCTACCGGCAGGTTGGGAGGTCACCTTGTGCAGGATGGGATATTTATTTGAGGATCTCCTCAAAAAAGGCAGCTCCACAAATTTTATTAAAAATAAGCATTTCATGGCTTATTTTAAGCTTCAAGCAGATCTAACCACAGGCTATGAAAAAGAGATAGACCACAAGGACACTGATGACATTAATGATTACCTTGAAGATCATAATGTCCTAGTTGATGATGATGAAAAGATGGACTTACATGACCCGTTCAGAGAGAGGTTGGTGGATGAAGACAAACATGATGATGCCTTCTTTGATAATTATGGCTCACAGGGTTATGAAAAAAGGCCACTATGACAATACTTAGCGGTATGGACTCTCTATTTCTCAACTAAATACAATTTTTTAAATAAGATTTAAATTTAAAGATAATGAATCTAGTCTCTCATATTTGTTTACAGGCAATAGAGGGAGAAGAAATGGATGAAGTCAATATGGAGGCACTCCCTTCTACTTCAACAATGCAACCACCTCTAAATTTGATTGAAGAATCCCATGAGCACAAGAGCTTTAAAGACACCATGGAAAAGCAAAAGGACCCCAAACATAGAATACAAGCTATGACAGAGACCCATTCTGCAAATTTAGCTGCATTGGACAAAATGGAGAGCTCATTTGAAGTTAGGATCATTTTGAAACGAGAACCTCAGTATTTGAGCTTTGGTAGAGAGGAGGTTTCAATCCTCTCCAATCATTTAAAAGAGGTTAATGACAATATTATCGTGGCCATTCTCAGGTAATGTTTGTTTATTTGTTGCTACTTCAATGAGCTTACATGTGTTTATTTATTTACAGTGTAGTTATATATCAGTTTCCTAGTGTAGAATGCAAATCAATTCTATGAGCTAACGTTTGTTTATTTCTTGGTGCAGTGTAGTTATTTCTTAGCTTCCTAGTGCAGTGCAGCATCGTGTCTACATGCTCGATGCTCTCCTTTCTTCTATTCTTAGCTCTCCTCAAAAGACTATAGAAGATGTTTGTACCTGGTTAAGCCCTTTGAATTTAGATGGGGTGCAAGTCATCTTTGTGCCTTATCATGAGGCGTAAGTATCAACTCTAACCTTATTTTTACTATTTATTTGACAAGTTTGTGTAAAACAATAATCATTTTTATTTTGGTTGTGTAGCTCACATTCGAGTCTAATCATCTCAGACCTTGAACTCAACCGTTTGTGGTTTGTGAATTCAATGGAAGGCTATCATGCCAACTCCCCAAGGTAATTATTCTCTTAATATTTTTGATACTTTCTTATTTTTTATCTTATGATCATGACATATTAATATATTTAATATGTCATGATGGACAGGGCTACATATCGGCTAGTATATATCGGCTAGTATCTGCTATCAGAACAACCATGGAGCAACAAGACCAAGAATTCAAAAGACGTCTGCCAATGGAGCAAAAAGATGGGCACACCTGTGGGTGGAGAGTTTCCTACAACTGCATGTTGTGTCTTAGAGAGATTTTTGATTTGGAGTTACCAGTCAAAATGGAATCATATACAGAAGCTGATGTGCTAGCATTTCGGGCTGAGAGTATTCAGCGTCTAATTGCTACCATTGGGAAACAACCTGAAAATATGACTACATTGCAGCATGTATAAAACCTTATCTTTATACTTGTATGCTTATTCAAGCCTTTAATTGGGATGTGTAAATCTCATAACTTTTTTATATTTTCCTCCAAGAGGAGAAGAGACTGAGTCTAATGAAAGCATGCTATCTTTATACTACTGTGAATATTTAAACCTTTATTTTTATTTGGGATGTGTAAATCTCATAACTTTTTAAATTTTTCCTCCAAGAGGAGGAGAGACTCACTCTAATGAAAGCATGTATGAAACATTATCTACTTGTTTAAGCCTTTATTTGGGATGTGTACATCACATAACTTTTTTATATTTTTATAGCAGAAGGAGGATGTAGAAGACATAGCAAGTGAAGAAGAATACGATGTAGACTACTGTCTCAATAAGATGAGTCATGAAAATATGAATCTATTGGAGTAGATTGGAAGTTCATTCACCGCTATGTTGTTAATTCGACAACAACCTCATTTTTTTGAATTTGGTGAAGAAGAGATTTCAATCCTCATGAATCCTAAGAAAGAGGTTAATGTCAAAGTCATTACAACCATCCTTAGGTTTGATGCAGCCTTTTCCTTGGCTTTATACTTTGCTTATTTTGATTAAACCCAAGAAGCTAATACTTTTTTTTTAATATAGTAATGTTATAGCAAATTTTCCACAAAATATACAAAGCGTTTCATATATGCCTGAACCTCGTATTTCGGAAGTGCTTAGCAACAAAGAAGAAACCATAGAGAATGTTTGCAAGTGGTTGAAGCATGTTCCTATGAATGACACACGAGTTATTTTTATAGCATATTACATTGAGAAGTAAGCATCAAACCCTACTTGTTTTTTCTATTGCATTGTTAGAATTGTCTCAAACACAGTAATTATTCTTTATTGATAATGCAGCTCACATTAGAGTCTGGTAGTCGTGGACATCTTTGTGAAGAAGTGCTTCTTTGCCAACTCAATGACATCCATCCATGGCACTATGTTAGAGTAAGTATAGACTACACTTGTTGTCACTTCTTGACATGTAGATTGATATGCAATGCACATATTCACTGTTGTTATATGTTTTGATGTGCAGATTAGCTCAAAAGTTAGTAGATGCTATCGACACAGTAATGCGGCAATGTGACTTGGCACAACAAATAGAGTATATAAAATGTCAGGTATCACATCAAGAGAATAGCCACATCTATAATTGTGGATGGAGGGTGGGCTACAATTGCTTTTTGGTACTTGGTCATATTTTTTAGATACAAAATGACACCACACTGTCAACATATACGGATTTGCATCTCTATGCATTTATAACATGTACCATTCGAGCAATCATTAAGGGCGACATTATGGACCCTCCCACAAGGCAAATAGATGATAATGGCTCAGAGGAGTGCGAAATGAATGTCGTCAAAGAGTCAAAGGGGATAGAAGACCTCAACTCTACAAACATGGCTTCATTGGAAGAATTGGGAAGCTCTTTTAATGTTAGGGTTATGATTCAACATAGAGCTCAGTATCTTGAATTTGGGGGAGAGGAGATTTCAATCCTCTCTAGAGCTTCGAATGAGGTCAATAACAACGTTATGATGGCCATTCTCAGGTTTGATACAAACTTTTTCTTTGCTTGATAATTCAATATTTTGATTAAAATCTAATAAGCTAATATTCATTTATTTGTTGGTTCAGTATAGTTATCTCACAATTTGGTAGAGCTGTACAAAACCGTGTGTATATGTTGGATTCCCTCCTTTCTCCTATACTTAGTGATAGCAGAAAGATGATAGCCGATGTTTGTAAATGGTTACAGCCTTTACATTTACATGGCATGTGAGTCCTATTTATGGCATATCAATAGATGTAAGTATCATGGCAACCTTTATTTTCATCTTATACTGGCAACATTGTGTTAAATAATAATGGTTCTTAATTATTCGTGTAGGGAACATTAGAGTCTAGTGGTTTGGGACCTTGAAGACAACTATTGTTGGTTTGTTAACTCGATTGCAGGCTTCCATGGCTTAGTGCAAACGTAAGTATTCTATTAATTTGTTGTTACTTCTATATGATGTACCTTATGTAATAGACACACTAAGTTTTTTTAATATGTCATGATGAGCAGGTCGATTGAGAAGTTGGTATCTGCTATCAGAGAAACAGGACAGTACAAAGACTCGCTAGACTTCCAAAAGCGTTTAGTAGTAGAGCAGGAAGATGGGCATACACTACAAGGCATAGGCCATTTTCCGATAGAAATACCGACGCTTTTTACATTAAAATTTTTTTTTTTCACGGGCGCAAACATCGCTATAAGTGTCGCTAAAAGCGTCGAAAAAGGAGCATCGCTATATAGCGACACTGGCAAATGTCGCTATATAGCGACGATGGAAACATCGCTATATAGCGACACTGTTAATCGTCGCTATATAGTGACACTGGTAAACGTCGCTATATAGTGACGATTAACAGAAGTTAAAAAAAAGGGTTAGTGGGGCTAAACAGGGCTTTCTTTTGGCCCTGTTTAGCCCCACTAATCCTTTTTTTTTTTGTAATTACAAAAGAAAGTTTTTTATAACAAAATTTCCCTTGCTTGCAGGGTGATACAAAATTGTTCTTGTGAAATGATGAGTAACAAATGCATATACATGTCGGACATATACAACAGTGTTTGTAACAAAATTACCCTGTCGAAAGGGCGATATAAAATTGCTCAAACGAGCGGATATACAAAATGCTACTACCACTACTCATCCGAATCCGAATCATCTTCGTCTTGTTGGCCTGTTCCTTGGTCCTCGACACCTGCGTCTTCTCCCTCATCCTCGCCACCTGCGTCCGATCCTTGGCCCTGTTGATCGCTCGCCTCCGATGATGGGACGCTTGAGCTTTGACCCTAAGAGTGAACCATATAAATCGAAAATTAGATTGGAACTTAAATTAAAAAGTGAGATTACAAGTAGAAGTAGACTTATACCGTGCGAGCAGCCACCTCAGCCCAATCGACCGTCGCTCCCATTGCCTCTTGCTCAATGAACCACGGCTTTGTTCCTATCCGAAATGCATGCAGCATCTATGCATCTGTAGGAAGACGACCCATCGCAGCTTGCTGCAGATCCAATTTACGAGAGTTAGAGTTAGCTAAAGTGCATGTAATATGTAAGTAAAACAAATAGAACAATACATTAAATGGGAAGAAGTAGACTTACCACGGTTGCCTCGAACGCATACCGTCCACCTGCACCAAAGTGCGAAGTACCTATGACATCCAGCCGTCTCTTCACAGCCCTCCTCTGACCCTCGAACATTTCGGGATGGTCCCTATGTTGCTTCTTGAAGTACTTCCAATCAGCTTTGTCTGCCTAGCTGGGTTTAGCCAACCCCTTTGTAATGGAAGTACGCAAGGTTGATCTACGATGCTTCAGGACCAAACCCATGTGCTCTCGCATATAATCGTCATTAAACTCCACATTTGGTGGATTAGAGTATCTTTGTTTTAACTCATCGATCACCGCCTGCTTCTTTTGGGCATCTTGATACCGCCAATCGGTATTTATGCCACTCTTGAAGTGATGACTCATCAACCTCCTCATGGCGGCCATCACTGCTTTGCCCTTTTTATCTTCTATTATCTCTCCGGCAGATGTGATTTGATAGGAGAAATCCCCTGATGAGTAAGAGGGACTGACGGTAGCAGAGTCTGAAGGAGTGGAAGTTGCGCAAGGGCGCTGCCGGAGCGAGGAGTAGCAGTGGGAGTAGGAGAGGGAAAGGGACCTGACTGATACTGTGTCTCTGGACCAAGTGGAGACCCAAAGGAGCGTGAGTGTGCTGACTTGTCTACATCTCCCGAGTCAGCACAACATGAGCCGCCCATCCTACTCTTCCTTCCCTTGCGAGAGGCATGTGCAGGTGATGATCCCGTGGTCAAAGGGGCGCGAGGGGATGGCTGGGCAGTACGTCCACCTGTCGGTGTAGGGGAAGGAATTGCGGAGGTCCTCTGAGAGAGCAGAGAGAAGAATCTTGTTGCCTCCTCATCGCTCATCTGCGCTACAAACTCGTCGGGACTCCCGACAAAGCCATGTGCGGCTAGCAAAGGAGTTCCTCGAGGGTAGTCGCAGTGCTACGTGGAAGAGGGGTCGGACCAGGGGTAGTCGTAGTGCTAGGTCCAAGAGGAGTCGGACTAGGGGTAGTCCTCGAGGTAGTCGCCTGAGAGGAATCAAAGTCCTCTGGAGCATATAGATCGTGAGCTCTCCTTCTGCGAGGCTGTCCGTACTCGTCAGATGAGCGACGTGATCCCATGTCTAACATAGACACAAACACGAAAACAAAAAACAAAAAAACAAACATAAGCATTCTCATAAGCATAGGCATAGGCAAGAAGAAAGAAGAGGGAAAGGAAAGAAGAGGGAAAGGAAAGAGGGAAAGAAGATGGAAAGGAAAGAAAAGAATGAGAATGAGGAAATAGAGAATGAGAGAAGGGGGAAATAGAGAAGGGGAAAGAGATGAGGGGGAATGAGAGAAGCATAAGCATAAGCTTAAGCGGAAATAGAGAATGAGCTTATGCAGAGATAGAGAAGGAGAGAAGCATAAGCTTGCTTCTCTCATTCTCTATTATGCTTCTCTCCTTCTCTATTTCCGCAAAAGCATAAGCATGAGCTTATGCGAAAATAGAGAAGGAGAGAAGCGGGAAATGAGAGAAGGGGAAAATAGAGTGGGAAATAGAGAATGAGCTTATGCGGAAATAGAGAATGAGCTTATGCTTCTCTCATTCTCTATTTCCGCATAAGCTCATCCATAAGCATAAGCTTATGCGGAAACTTAAGCAAAAGCTCATGCTCGTGCATGAGCATAAGCATGAGCTTATGCTTATGCTTATGCTTAAGCATAGGTATCGGAAATAGAGAAGGAGCTTATGCGGAAATAGAGAATGAGTTTCCGCATAAGCTTCTCTCATTCTCTATTTCCGCATAAGCTCATGCATAAGCATGAGCTTATGCAAAACTTAAGCATAAGCTCATGCTCATGCATGACCATAAGCATAAGCTCATGCTTATGCTCATGCGGAAAAAGAGAAGGAGCTTATGTGGAAATAGAGAATGAGTTTCCGCATAAGCTTCTCTCATTGTCTATTTCCGCATAAGCTCATGCATAAGCATGAGCTTATGCAAAGACTTAAGCATAAGCTCATGCTCATGCATGAGCATAAGCATGAGCTTTAGCTTATGCTTATGCTTATGCTTAAGCATAAGCATAAGCTAAAGCTCATGCTTATGCTCATGCAGAAAAAGAGAAGGAGCTTATGCGGAAATAGAGAATGAGAGAAGCATAAGCATGAGCATATGCTTCTCTCATTCTCTATTTCCGCATGAGCTTATGCAAATGAGAGAAGGGGGAAACAGAGAAGGGGGAATGAGAGAAGGGGGAATGAGAGAAGGGGGAAAGAGAGAAGGGGGAAACTTATGCATAAGCTCATGCTCATGCATGAGCATAAGCATGAGCTTATGCTTATGCTTATGCTCATGCTTATGCTCATGCGGGAAAAGAGAAGGAGCTTATGCGGAAATAGAGAATGAGTTTCCGCATAAGCTTCTCTCATTCTCTATTTTCGCATAAGCTCATGCTCATGCATGAGCATAAGCATGAGCTTTTGCTTATGCTTATGCATAAGCATAAGCTCATGCTTATGCTCATGCAGAAAAAGAGAAGGAGCTTATGCGGAAATAGAGAATGAGAGAAGCATAAGCTTCTCTCATTCTCTATTTCCGCATAAGCTCATGCATAAGCATAAGCTTATGCGGAAACTTAAGCATAAGCTCATGCTCATGCATGAGCATCAGCTCATGCTTATGCTCATGCGGAAAAAGAGAAGGAGCTTATGCGGAAATAGAGAATGAGAGAAGCATAAGCTTCTCTCATTCTCTATTTCTGCATAAGCTCACGCATAAGCATGAGCTTATGCAAAAACTTAAGCATAAGCTCATGCTCATGCATGAGCATAAGCATAAGCTTCTTCTCATGCGGAAACTTAAGCATAAGCTCATGCTCATGCATGAGCATAAGCTCATGCTTATGCTCATGTGGAAATAGAAGCATAAAGAAGGGGGAAACTTAAGCATAAGCTCATGCTCATGCATGAGCATAAGCATGAGCTTATGTTTATGCTTAAGCATTAGCATAAGCATAAGCTCATGCTTATGCTCATGCATGAGCATGAGCTTATGCGAATGAGAGAAGGGGGAAATAGAGAAGGGGGAAAGAGAGAAGGGGGAATGAGAGAAGCATAAGCATAAGAGAATAAGAGGGAAAGGAAATAGAGAATAAGAGGGAAAGGAAAGAGAGAAGGGAAAAGAGATGAGGGGGAAAGAGAGAAGGGGGAAAGAGAGAATAAGAGAAGAGGGAAAAAAGAGAAGGGGGAAAAAGGAGAATAAGAGAAGGGGGAAGAAGGAAAGAGTGGGAGGGGAAGAGAGGGTTCCTACGCCCATCACTGCAGCTAGCGCTTAAGGTGCTAGCTGCAGGCCAATGCAAATAACAAAAATAATAAATGGAAAAAAGAGGAAGCACTTACCTGAAAAAGTATGTCCCGCTCGGTGTAGTGGAGTGGCCCTACAAAAGAGAGAAAACAACCCATTTTTTCAAATAAGATGTTAGTGGAAGGAGGAGATTACAAAAGCAACTTCTTGAAGGGAGGAGATTGAGGAGACAAGGAAAGGAGGAGATTGAGGAGACAAGGAGAAAGAGAAGGAAGAGAAATACAGAAAAAAGAGGTGAGTTTTCTTTCTTTCTTGAAATCTTGTTTTTTGTTTCAATCCTTTCAAAACAAGCATGAAAACTAGTTTACAGGTTTAGCAATACAAGAAGAAACACTCACAAAAAAGCTAACAAACAAACAACCTACATTGTTGAAACAAACTCACCTCTTGAAGAACTTTCTTTCAAGAAACCAAAGAGGGAAAAGGATAGAGAGGGAGTACAAGAGGTAGGAGAAGGGTGAGGAGTGGAAAATAGAGTGGGAGGTTGCTTGGAATAGGTGGGAGGTCGTCGAAAATAGGTGGGAGGAGATTTTGGGTTGCTTACTTGAGAGATTAGGGAATAGTTTGAAGCTCATGCTTATGCTCATGCGGAAAAAGAGAAGGAGCTTATGTGGAAATAGAGAATGAGAGAAGCATAAGCTTCTCTCATTCTCTATTTCCGCATAAGCTCACGCATAAGCATGAGCTTATGCGGAAACTTAAGCATAAGCTCATGCTCATGCATGAGCATAAGCTCATGCTTATGTTCATGCGGAAAAAGAGAAGGAGCTTATGCGGAAATAGAGAATGAGTTTCCGCATAAGCTTCTCTCATTCTCTATTTCCGCATAAGCTCATGCATAAGCATGAGCTTATGTGGAAACTTAAGCATAAGCTCATGCTCATGCATGAGCATAAGCATGAGCTTATGCTTATGCTTATGCATAACCATAAGCATAAGCATAAGCTCATGCTTATGCTCATGCGGAAAAAGAGAAGGAGCTTATGCGGAAATAGAGAATGAGAGAAGCATAAGCTTCTCTCATTCTCTATTTCCACATAAGCTCACACATAAGTATGAGCTTATGCGGAAACTTAAGCATAAGCTCATGCTCATGCGGAAAAAGAGAAGGAGCTTATGCAGAAATAGAGAATGAGAGAAGCATAAGCTTCTCTCATTCTCTATTTCCGCATAAGCTCATGCATAAGCATAAGATTATGCAGAAACTTAAGCATAAGCTCATGCTCATGCATGAGCATAAGCATGAGCTTATGCTCATGCGGAAAAAGAGAAGAGCTTATGCAGAAATAGAGAATGAGAGAAGCATAAGCTTCTCTCATTCTCTATTTCCGCATAAGCATGAGCTTATGCGGAAACTTAAGCATAAGCTCATGCGGAAAAAGAGAAGGAGCTTATGCGGAAATAGAGAATGAGCTTATGCTTCTCTCATTCTCTATTTCCACATAAGCTCATGCATAAGCATGAGCTCATGTGGAAACTTAAGCATAAGCTCATGCTCATGCATGATCATAAGCATGAGCTTATGCTTATGCTTAAGCATTAGCATAAGCATAAGCTCATGCTTATGCTCATGCATGAGTATGAGCTTATGCGAATGAGAGAAGGGGGAAACTTATGCTTTTGCTCATGCGGAAAAAGAGAAGGAGCTCATGCGGAAATAGAGAATGAGAGAAGCATAAGCTTCTCTCATTCTCTATTTTCGCATAAGCTCATGCATAAGTATAAGCTTATGTGGAAACTTGAGCATAAGCTCATGCTCATGCATGAGCATAAGCTCATGCTTATGCTCATGCGGAAAAAGAGAAGGAGCTTATGCGGAAATAGAGAATGAGAGAAGCATAAGCTTCTCTCATTCTCTATTTCTGCATAAGCTCACGCATAAGCATGAGCTCATGCGAAAACTTAAGCATAAGCTCATGCTCATGCATGAGCATAAGCATAAGCTCATGCTTATGCTCATGCGGAAATAGAAGCATAAACAAGGGGGAAGCTTAAGCATAAGCTCATGCTCATGCATGAGCATAAGCATGAGCTTATGCTTATGCTTACGCTTATGCTTAAGCATTAGCATAAGCATAAGCTCATGCTTATGCTCATGCATGAGCATGAGCTTATGCGAATGAGAGAAGGGGGAAATAGAGAAGGGGGAAAGAGAGAAGGGGGAATGAGAGAAGCATAAGCATAAGAGAATAAGAGGGAAAGGAAATAGAGAATAAGAGGGAAAGGAAAGAGAGAAGGGAAAAGAGATGAGGGGGAAAGAGAGAAGGGGGAAAGAGAGAATAAGAGAAGAGGGAAAAAAGAGAAGGGGGAAAAAGGAGAATAAGAGAAGGGGGAAGAAGGAAAGAGTGGGAGGGGAAGAGAGGGTTCCTACGCCCATCACTGCAGCTAGCGCTTAAGGCACTAGCTGCAGGCCAATGTAAATAACAAAAATAATAAATGGAAAAAAGAGGAAGCACTTACTTGAAAAAGTATGTCCCGCTCGGTGTAGTGGACTGGCCCTACAAAAGAGAGAAAACAACTCATTTTTTCAAATAAGATGTTAGTGGAAGGAGGAGATTACAAAAGCAACTTCTTGAAGGGAGGAGATTGAGGAGACAAGGAAAGGAGGAGATTGAGGAGACAAGGAGAAAGAGAAGGAAGAGAAATACAGAAAAAAGATGTGAGTTTTCTTTCTTTCTTGAAATCTTGTTTTTTGTTTCAATCCTTTCAAAACAAGCATGAAAACTAGTTTACAGGTTTAGCAATACAAGAAGAAATACTCACAAAACTAAAGCTAACAAACAAACAACCTACATTGTTGAAACAAACTCACCTCTTGAAGAACTTCGTTTCAAGAAACCAAAGAGGGAAAAGGATAGAGAGGGAGTACAAGAGGTAGGAGAAGGGTGAGGAGTGAAAAATAGAGTGGGAGGTTGCTTGGAATAGGTGGGAGGTCATCGAAAATAGGTGGGAGGAGATTTTGGGTTGCTTACTTGAGAGATTAGGGAATAGTTTGAAGAAAACACCGCGCGTTTAGCGTTTCGGGTTTTAACCCATAGCGTCGCTATATAGCGACGCTTATTCGTCACTATATAGCGACGTTTTTAATTAAAAACGTCGCTATATAGGGACGAAACAGAGCATCGCTATATAGCCACGCTTACTGGTCACTTTTTTAATGTGGCCTCAAGAGAAGCTCAAACATGCTATTTTATAATTGTCAATATCTCCTCTTCATGCTTATGTTGTGATTTTATAAGTGTAGATGGAAGGGTCGTCCGATGATGCACCAATGCCCGGGAGCACGAAGTGGCTTACAGAGAGGTTATACTATCATTGCACTCATTGCAAGCGAGAAGTATGACATCAACGTTGTATTATCATGCGCCACTTGCGGATGTATGGGGAGGAGTCAGAACCAGTACCCCCCGTTGGTGTTGCACATGTTGATGGATCATCGGTAAGTCAAAGCTATTTAAGTTCGCAATCTTATTGTATACCAGGAAATCAAAGATCTTATATTTACACGAAATCTTAAAACAGGATGAGGAGGGTGACGAGGGTACACATATACCTTCTCACTTTCAACAAGACTATAGTCTCCCGGATGACAACGAGGGTATGGTCGACATGATGGATTCCATTTTTAGAGGCACTACATCCCACGTACACGTGATGTCAGAGTCTGAGGTCAAAATGCGAGAGTTGCAATCAACACAATTGTACGAGGGTGCTAGGATGTCTAAACTACATGCTTGTCTCTCAATCTTGAATCTACAAGTACAGTATGGGTGGTCGGATACAAGTGTCTCGGCCTTAATGAGGTTAGCCCTTGCATTAATTTGACTCATTATTTGGATATTTTTGTTTTGAGAATCATCATTTGGATAGTGTCTTTGTCATAGGTTGCTCCAGAAGATGTTGCCTGCACCAAATACCATGCCCGCATCAAGAGATGAAGTGAAAAAGATGCTAACAATGGTGGGTATGGATTATGATACCATCCATGCTTGCCGTAATGATTGTATTCTCTTTCGTCGTGAGCATGGAGATTTGGCTAGTTGTCCAAAGTGTGGGGAACAACGATATAGAGATGACTTGCAGGGTGAGCGGATACCGGTAAAGGTCTTAAGACACTTTCCCATCATTGCAAGAATACAACACATGTTTCGATGCAAATCCATAGCGGAGTTGATGACATGGCATGCATCTCATCGGTCCACTGATCACACATTGAGGATTCCCGCAGATTGTGCAGCTTGGAAGCACATAGATAATCAGTGGCCGGACTTTGCGAGGGAGCCACGCAACTTACATCTTGGGCTAACCATGGACGGCGTGAATCCTTTCAGGTTACGCTCGACATCTTGGTCGACATGGCCCATAGTCATGGTGAATTACAATATCCCACCATGGCTAACAATAAAAAAGGGACACCTCATGCTTGCACTACTTGTGCCAGGAAAGTACAAGGCAAAAAACATGGACGTGTACATGGCACCTTTGATAGAGGAGTTATAGATATTATGGAGAGGAGTGCAGGTCTTTGATATTTCCAGAGCTCCTAGACATACCAATGATATTTTGGTTAGGGGTATCTTGATGTGGACCATGCATGACTACCCAGGATATGGAGAGTGAGTAGGTACGTGGTTATGTCTTTACATGTACAATGAGGGATTATGCTTTTTTTACTCTCTTTTGCATGCATGTCTTGTACTAACACATTCATGCACGCGTGCAGGACTTGTTACAAGTGGGTACCATGCTTGTCCTATTTGTGGACCGGCTCTGAAATCGCTTGCACGCTACTCCAAACATATGAGGAAAAATGTTTATGAAGGTCATGCTCGATACCTTCCGCTCAACCATCTCGCACGTGGAGGTCAGCTTGATCCACCACCATCATATTTGAAGGCAAGTGATTGGATTCAAGCTTGAAGGGCGAATGGAGAGGAACCTCCTCCTGGTATGAAGAGGCTATCGATCTTTCACGAGCTTCCTTATTGGGGTCAGTTACAAATCAATCATCTCTTGGATCCCATGCATATCTTCAAGAATGTGGGGGCTACTATTTGGGCACACTTGGCTGGTTCCAAGGACTCGAGAGGAGTGCGAGAAGACTTGCGTGCTATGAATAGGATGTCTCGTTTGTGGCCCCAAGTGCATGCTTCAGGAAAAGTTGTCCTCCCGAAAGCAACATGGATCCTCTCTACGAGGGAGGAGGCAGCAGTCAAGGCAGACATTGCCTCTTTTCAAACACCGACAGGGTACATGCATTGCTTGAAAGGAGCATTTTCAAAGGACAATAAGCTTAGTGGCCTCAAGTCCCATGATTGGCACAAGGTCTTACAGGTATTCTAAGTAGAATTAGTGTACCGATAGTAGTGATGCGTTAGCGTAATTATTATTATGTTATATTGTTGACATGACTTCATTGTTGCTTTGATAGTTTATCCTCCCAATTACAATAAAAGGGTGCTTACAAGAAGATGTTAGAAATGCTATATTCAAGATCTGTGGTATTGTGAGGTATGCTTACTATCAAATCGCATTATGTATTTTCTTAATGGACATGTGAAATAGGTGGATATCTCAAATATCTTACATATGCATGGACATGTGAAATTGGTGGATATCTCAAATATCTTACATATGCATGGACATGTGAAATAGGTGGATATCTCAAAAAAAGATCTCTATATCGAGCATCAAGAAGGCTAGGGTGGAATCCATCGAAGCCGTATGCTTGCTTGAGAAGCACTTTCCCTCAAGCATTATGACAACTCAAGTCCACTTGCTTGTGCACATAGTTGATGAGGTGGCTGTAGCAGGTACCGTTCATTCGTCTTTCACTTTACATCTTCCCTCACTTTCTATCCCTTCAAGACAATCTCTTATTTCTTACATCCTAGTCCTTCTAATTAACTTGTATTCGTCTTTCACTTTACATCTTTCCTCACTTTCTATCACTCTCTCTTTCTCTCACTTGTAATATATTTCACTCGCAAGTATCAATTCCCAATGCTCCACTCACTTAAAGTATAGCATTCCCAATGCTCTACAAAATTTTATTCAGTTGGAAAATCTCCACTCACTTAAAGTAGAGCATTACCAATGCTTCTCTCACTTTATTGCAACCCTTATCCTTATCATAGTGAACACATCGTGCCTTAGTGCACTTGGATTCTTCCATCCTAGTCCTTCCATAAACACTCTCTTATTTCTTACATCCTAGTCCTTCTCAGTAACTTGTATTCTTCTATCCTAGTCCTTCCACAAACACTGTCTTTTTTCATCCATCCTAGTAACTTGTATTCTTCTATCCTAGTTCTTCCACAAACACTCTCTTCTTTCATCCATCCTAGTGCTTCTCATTAACTTGTATTCTTCCATCCTAGTCCTTCCACAAACACTCTCTTCTTTCTTCCATCGTAGTCCATCTCCCTTTCTTTATCATCTCCCCACCCATGGATGTCCTTGGCATTGTCGAAGACGTGGAGTTTGGAATTAACAGTCTCAAAGAATGGATTGCTGACCAAGGAGCACAAAGAGAGGCTAGAATTCGAGAAGGTTCTCCTTTGACACACATGGAGAGAGAGGAATTTGATGCACAAAGGCACGCAAAGAGGGAGGAGACTCTCAAGATAGTAGAGAGTGAAAGACTTTTAAGATGTATGATAAAAGCACGACAATATCTCTTAGACTTCTTAAGTAACCTTTGTTATCACAGCTCTCGTCATGGGCGATTTGATGCGGATGCTGAGAGAACAATAAGAGCCTCACAGAGAAATTATAAAGAAACAATTTGTGATTGCTTAAATTTCTTCTTTGCATGTAATTATGTTGAGGATACAGTTGTGGAGGTAGTGAAAGATTGGGTTATTGAGAAGATAAGAGAGACCAATGATGAGATCTTCTGGACTTTGGGTGATTAAGAAGATAAGAGAGACTATATTAAGGTGTTTTTTGACACCATATGGCTTTGAGTTATATGATCTACTTCTTGTACAAATGTGATGTGCTCTTTTTGAAACGTACTCTAGTTTTAATAACATGTCATGCCATTTTTTCTAATTTGATTTTTTTAAATCTTACTTTTCGTCTCTTTTAATAATGTGATGTCCTCTATTTTTAATGTACTCTAGTTTTAATAACATCTCACGTCATTTTTTCTAATTTGATTTTTTAAAATCTTCCTTTTTGACTCAATGTTTTGTTTTATAAGAGCCTCTTTTTTTTAAATGTTTTATCCAAAATTATCTCACAAAATGAATTTGGACAGTGCACGAGACCAAAATTAATGAAATAGGTGTTAACCCTAACATTAAAAGAGCTTCCCAATTCTTCCAATGAAGCCATGTTTGTAGAGTTAAGGTCTTCTATCCCCTTTGACTCTTTGACGGCATTCATTTTGCACTCCTCTAAGCCATTACCTATTTGCCTTGTGGGAGGGTCCATAATGTCGCCCTTAATGATTGCTCGAATGGTACATGTTATAAATGCATAGAGATGCAAATCCGTATATGTTGACAGTGTGGTGTCATTTTGTATATCAAAAATTTGACCAAGTACCAAAAAGCAATTGTAGCCCACCCTCCATCCACAATTATAGATGTGGCTATTCTCTTGATGTGATACCTGACATGTTATATACTCTATTTGTTGTGCCAAGTCACATTGCCACATTACTGTGTCGATAGCACCTACTAACTTTTGAACTAATCTGCACATCAAAACATATAACAACAGTGAATATGTGCATTGCATATCAATCTACATGTCAAGAAGTAAGTGTAGTCTATACTTACTCTAACATAGTGCCATGGATGGATGTCATTGAGTTGGCAAAGAAGCACTTCTTCGCAAAGATGTCCACGACTACCAGACTCTAATGTGAGCTGCATTTTCAATAAAGAATAATTACTATGTTTGAGACAATTCTAACAATGCAATAGAAAAAACAAGTAGGGTTTGATGCTTACTTCTCATAATATGCTGTAAAAATAACTCGTGCATCATTCATAGGAACGTGCTTCAACCACTTGCAAACATTGTCTATGGTTTCTTCTTTGTTGCTAAGCACTTCTACGAGGATCAAGCATATATGAAACGCTTTGTATATTTTGCGGAAAATTTTCTATAACATTACTATATTTAAAAAAAAAGTATTAGCTTCTTGGGTTTAATCAAAATATGCAAAGTATAAAGCCAAGGAAAATGCTGCATCAAACTTGAGGATGGTTGTAATGACTTTGACATTAACCTCTTTCTTAGGATTCATGAGGATTGAAATCTCTTCTTCACCAAATTCAAAAAAATGAGGTTGTTGTCGAATTAACAACATAGCGGTGAATGAACTTTCAATCTGCTCCAATAGATTCATATTTTCATGACTCATCTTATTGAGAGAGTAGTCTACATCGTATTCTTCTTCACTTGCTATGTCTTCTACATCCTCCTTCTGCTATAAAAATATAAAAAAGTTATGTGATGTACACATCCCAAATAAAGGCTTAAACAAGTAGATAAGGTTTCATACATGCTTTCATTAGAGTAAATCTCTCCTCCTCTTCGAGCAAAAATTTAAAAAGTAAGGTTTCATACATGCTTTCATTAGAGTGAGTCTCTCCTCCTCTTGGAGAAAAAATTTAAAAAGTTATGAGATTTACACATCCCAAATAAAAATAAAGGTTTAAATATTCACAGTAGTATAAAGATAGCATGCTTTCATTAGACTCAGTCTCTTCTCCTCTTGGAGGAAAATATAAAAAAGTTATGAGATTTACACATCCCAATTAAAGGCTTGAACAAGCATACAAGTATAAAGATAAGGTTTTATACATGCTGCAATGTAGTCATATTTTTAGGTTGTTTCCTAATGGTAGCAATTAGATGCTGAATACTTTCAGTCCAAAATGCTAGCAGATCGGCTTTTGTATATGATTCCATTTGGACTAGTAACTCCAAATCGAAAATCTCTCTAAGAAACAAGATGCAGTTGTAGGCAACTCTTCACCCACATCTATGCCCATCTTTTTGCTCCACTGGCAAATGTCTTTTGAATTCTACTTGGTCTTGTTGCTCCATGGTTGTTCTGACAGCAGATATTAGCTGATATGCAGCACTGTCCATCATGACATATTAAATATATTATTATGTCATGATCATAAGATACAAAATAAGAAAGTAACAAAAATATTAAGAGAATAATTACCTTGGGGAGTTGGCATGATAGCCTTCCATTGAATTCACAATCCATAAATGGTTGAGTTCAAGGTCCCAGGCGATCAGACTTCAATGTGAGCTACACGACCAGAATAAAAATGATTATTATTTTACACAAACTTGCCAAAGAAATAGTAAAAATAATGTTAGAGTTGATACTTACTCCTCATGATAAGGCATAAAGATGACTCGCACCCCATCTAAATTCAAAGGGCTTAACCAGGTACAAACATCTTCTATAGTCTTTTGAGGAGAGCTAAGAATAGAAGAAAGGAGAACATCGAGCATGTAGACACGATGATGCACTGCACTAGGAAGCTGAGAAATAACTACACTACACTAAGAAATAAACAAACGTTAGCTCACAGAATTGATTTGCATTAATTGATTTGCATTCTGCACTAGGAAACTGATATATAACTACACTGTAAACAAATAAACAAATGTTAGCTCATTGAAGTAGCAACAAATAAACAAACGTTACCTGAGAATGGCGAGGATAACATTGTCATTAACCTCTTTTAAAGGATTGAAGAGGATTGAAATTTCCTCTCTACCAAAGCTCAAATACTGAGGTTCTCATTCCAAAATGATCCTAACTTCAAATGAGCTCTCCATTTTATCCAATGCAGCTAAATTTGTAGAATTGGTCTCTGTCATAGCTTGTATTCTATGTTTGCGGTCATTCTGCTTTTCCATGGTGTCTTTAAAGCTCTTGTGCTCATGGGATTCTTCAATTAAATTTAGAGGTGGTTGCATTGCTGAAGTAGAAGGGAGTGCCTCCATATTGACTTCATCCATTTCTTCTCCCTCTATTGCCTGTAAACAAATATGAGAGATTAGATTCATTATCTTTAAATTTAAATCTTATTTAAAAAATTGTATTTAGTTGAGAAATAGAGAGTTCATACCGCTAAGTATTGTCGTAGTGGCCTTTTTTCATAACCCTGCGAGCCATAATTATCAAAGAAGGCATCATCATGTTTGTCTTCATCCACCAACCTCTCTCTGAATGGGTCATGTAAGTCCATCTTTTGATCATCATCAACTGGGACATTATGATCTTCAAGGTAATCATCCATGTCATCAGTGTCCTTGTGGTCTATCTCTTTTTCATATCCTGTGGTTAGATCTGCTTGAAGCTGAAAATAAGCCATGAAATGCTTGTTTTCAATAACATTTGTGGAGTTGCCTTTTCTGAGGAGATCCTCAAATAAATATCCCATCCTGCACAAGGTGACCTCCCAACCTGCCGGTAGCGAATTCTCCATCATGGTAAGCAAGAGACTCCCACTTTTTGCAGAACTTCCATAGTTGTTTTTTTGATAATGTATGGACCTGGGAATATCTTGCTCTTCTAGCATCAATGTCAAATTATTTGAATTTCCTCTTATGTTCTTTTGTAAGGAGTGATCAGGTTTGGGACTCCGCATACACAAAAAGAATGATTCAAGAGATTGAATCGCTATGCCACATTCTCTCTTCCTCTCTTTACTGCATAAACACCACTATAGATCTTTAAATCTGATGAATATGCTCGCTCTAGAGTAATCTGCATGGCTTCTTTGTCTTTTTTATCAACAAAAATGACAATGTTGCAAATTGCCACTTTGCTAGTGGTGGTATATACTATTCTATCAATGAAGTTATGGATATCATTGCTAGAAACTTCATTGATAAAGAATAGTTGTGGCTTATCCCATGCTGACTCATTCTTGAAGAAGTCATCTTCTGAGACTCCGCTGAAGTTCACAAGCTTTCCAGACTCTGCCGTAACCTCTACATTGAATTGAAAGCTTTGGTGCATATCTGTCGGCATCCTTATCTCGCTGATTAATCTTTCCACATATGCAACCACCTGTTGTGGGATTTCTTTTCTCATATAAGAGGTTACTATTTCTAACCCATCTTCATCCTTTTTAATCCACCTGTTTGCCCATAGCTTTACCTTGGGTGTTGACAGAGAAGCTACATGCTTGACCACATTATAGTCAATGTTACAATGAGTAAGTGGAATTTGTTTTTCTGACAGCAAATACTTAATGGCACTATGCACTGCATCACACCTCACCTGTACATTGATGCATTCTTCCATGTAGTGGTCTTTGTCTTTTTTTCCAAAAAACCATTCTTTCTTTAAAATTTTTTGTGCTGCCATGGATGCATACTTGTCAGGTAAGTACTTTATAGGCCTCCACATCCTTGCCATCAACTCCTTCTTATCCATTAGCTTTGACTTTCCGAAGATAAACAAAGGAGCTTCATAGGTCAATTGTCCATGCTCACAAGCAATGCACATTTCAAGCATCTCATTGAACACTTCAATAGGACGAAATATGATAGAAGTGTAGTTGGCATATCTGTCCCTCACCACCTTGAGGCTTGTCATATTTTCTTCTCGCTCTTGAGTCCCCCTAGGCACAACTGCACTCAAAGAAGTATAGAAGTTCGTGAGTGTGTCGGCGTCTGCTTTTGTGACCTTTCGCTTCAAATCAAGATTTGGAGAACCAAATGTTGTCCATATAACCCTTGCCTTCTGTAAGACCTCTGATGTTGAGGATATCTTATGCTTTCCATGGACAATCAAATACTTGATCTCATGCTTGAATATATAGATTGTTGCAAGATAATAATGGAATGAACTTATCTTTGCAAATTGTTCTGAAGTGAGTCTTTTGACCTCCTTTTCTTCCTTTGCGATCTGATTATAAGCATAAGCCCAATGTTGACCATCAATGGGCTGGAATCTGCAATGAAGGAGGAATTCCTTCTTTGCTTCCTTTAGCATATTCTCACCTTGTGCCTCTTCGCCTTGTTCATGTGGAATATTTTTAAGAGTGTCTTTAAAGAATCGACTAAAGGTTTCCTCGAAATGTGTAGGCCCTGTAACTGTTATTTGATCCAGAAAACTATTTTTGATTGGACAAAACATTATTGGGCGCAGGACCACATTGCTTGCCACAGGTTTCTTACCATCTCTCAAAGCCTTGTATATTTGCAGTGCATAGGATAAATCAAGGCTTAGGCTATTAGTAAAGATAGCTGCAGCTTCCACATCTTTGGCATTCACAAACCACGTCCTTTGACCCTAGATATATCCCACATCATCATTTGTAACTGCTTCATTAAGACGCAGATTAAGATTTTTGACTGATGTGAGTTCATCTTGATCATCTTCAGCCTCGGGTTCTGAGTCTTCTTCATCTTTCTCTTCTTTTAACCGTTTTTCATCCACATTATCTCTCTCTATAGTGGGACGATGCCTTTTTTTACTGCTTGGAACCGTGGCTTTTGCAGTACTAGCCTTTTGCATTTCACGTCGTGGTTTGCTAGCAAGAGCTTCTAGCATAAAAGTCTGAGCTTTTTTATCTCCTTCATGTGAAGATCCTTGAATATGAGGAGCATATTATGCATCCTGAAAGTACTCAAACATTATCTTTGCATGCATCCTTTTTGCCACCACACTAGGAAAGTGCTCCCAAGTATATGCAAGAGCCTCCAATGCACTTTGCAGCTCTGGAAACTTTGATGGTTGAGGAGGAGGCATCACAAAGGTCTTTGAGTCTCTCCTTGACACAACAAAATGAAGACCGCCAACTTCAGGATCTAAACTCTTTGTAAAAATATCCATAAAAGTCTCTTTTGGCTCTATCATTATGCCTATTACAAGGCTTGAAGTCATATCTTTTTTGAAGAAAGTAGCATCCCATGGATCTTCAACACCATTGAACTCCCTTTTTGACATAAGTAGAAAGAGGCTCTTTTCCTTTTCATGAAGAAACCAAGCTCTTCTGCCCATGTGATATCGAGTCCACCTATTAAAGCCATTGGGGCTATATTCCTTCCTTTCAAATTCAAAGTGACATCAGAAACCCATTCTCTGATCTCAAAGTCATTTAGGATAGCCACCACATTGATTGATTGCTCCATAATCCTACAAGAAAAGATAATGAAGAGTTTAGATACATACAATAATGAAGAATTTAGATACATACAAGTAAAGTACAATATACAACGCTTGATACAATAAATATGGGAAATAGCCCAAAAGGCTTTACAAGGCTTCATATGGCAATAAATGTGGGACCTAGAAGGCTTTACAAGGCTTAAATATTTGTACAAATGTAAAAAAATTAGCCTATAAAGCTTTACAATAATATAAAATGTCGTCTAGTGATAATCCTTCAATCTTCGTGAAGACATGTAATCTGTCCATCCATTGATTTGCCCTCTAGTCATAAAGCTTCAATCTTTGTGATGACATGTAATCTGTCCATCCATTGATATCTGTGCACTGATACCCAACTGATGCAATCTACCCACTAAAAATTGTTCCACTGATATCCACTTATGCAGCCCACATGATATCCACTTATGCAGCCCACTGATACTCGTTAAATAGTGAATGGTCAGGATGGTCGGGTTTATTACAAGGCGCTTCATATGAAAATAAATGTAAAAAATAGCATAGAAGGCTTTACAAGGTTTTTTATGACAATAAATGAGCTTAAATATTTATACAAATGCAATAAAAATAACCAATAATCATCAAGCTCCAATATGTCCCATGACATGTAATCTGTCCACTGATATCTGCTCATGCAATCTGCCCACTGATAAACTTCTTGGTAAATGGTACAAGTTCTTATTTAATAGCATGTTATGAGTGTTAAACAGCATGTGAGCGAAGGGACTGACAACGATTAGGAACTAGTTAGAAAAATTTTAGCATGGCTTCGATTGCAACTTGGAGAATTGTCTCTCCTCTAAGGCAATCTAATCTATGCTAAACTATGCTAAACCAACCGTCGAAGCAAAGAAAAGCAATAAATAATTTCTTTTTCTGTGTTCATTTTAATGTGCTGGGGTTTAAGAGGCTTAAATATGCAAAAGAAGGGGTTTTGATGTAGAGGCTAAACCTACATGTGAGAGAAATGAAGAACAAGTATCTAAAGAAAAGTTAACATTTTTCAATTTAAAAGATGAATATATATAAAAATATTATCTCACCTTCAAAACAAACCATAAATTCACTCTTTTATAATTTTTTAAAAGTATAATATAAAACATGTAAATATATAAAACTCTCTTTACTTTCTCTCTCTCTCTCTCTCTCGACTCCTAAATCTCTCTGTAGCCATAGTCAAGACACCTCATTCTCTCTTAAAATCTCTCTCTCTCTCTCTGACAACTCTTATGTGTTTCCCTCTCTGTCCTCATCCCACTCATTCTCTCTCTTAGTTTATCTCAAGTCTCTCTTTCTCTCCCTCCCATGGCGGCTAAGATTTTTCATTCTCTCTCTTTATCTCTCTCTCTCTCCCTAGGATTTGTAATTATTTCTCTCTCTCTCTCCATCTCTCTCCTCTGTCTCTCTCTCTCTCTCCTCTTCTCTCTCTCTCCCTCTCTCTCTCTCTCCTCTTCTCTCTCTCTCTCTCTCTCTCTCTCTCTCTCTCTCTCTCTCTCTCTCTCTCTCTCTCTCTTAGCCTCTCTACCTCCCTACCTCTATCCTCTTGGCCGCTAGGATTTGTCATTCTTTCCCTCTCTATGTCTCTCTCTCTCTCTCTCTGTGAATTCTCTCTCTTAATCTCTCTCAGCCTTCCTCCCTCCCTCCCTCCCTCCCTCCCTTGGTGGCCACGGTTGCGAGAAGTCTCTCTCTCTCTCTCTCTCTCTCTCTCTCTCTCTCTCTCTCTCTCTCTCTCTCTACCTCCTTCTCTTGGCGGCCACGGCCGCTAGAAGTTTCATTCTCTCTCCCTCTCTCTTTATCTCTCTCTCCCTAAGTCTCCCTCCTCTCTTCTCTCTCATCTCTCTCTCTCTCTCTCTCTCTCTCTCTCTCTCTCTCTCCCTAAGTCTCCCTCCTCTCTTCTCTCTCTCTCTCCCTCTCCCTCCCTACTTTCTCCCTCCCTCTAGCATAGAAGTTTCATTCCCTCTCTCTCCCTCTCTCTCTTTCTCTCTCTCTCTCTCTCTCTTTCTCTCTCTCTCTCTCTCTCTCTCCCTCTCTCTCTTTCTCTCTCCCTAAGTCTCCCTCTTCTCTTCTCTCTCTCTCTCTCCCTCTCCCTCCCTCTCTTTCTTGTAAGAAAATAGTACGCAGCGGAAGATAACAACAAAACGCAAGTACACGATGGAAAGCTGGAGAGAATACAAAAATTCTGATATACCAAACTGCTGATACAACTGATGGTTGGCTGTCCACCCGTGCGCTCTACAGACAGAGCTTCGATGGTGATCTAGACAGATGCTGGACGGAGGACTATGAGCGTGAAGAACTGGTGATCTGATGATAGGGGGTGGCCACTTATATAGTGTAAGTGGTTGACGGTCGGCCCTGTAATAGGCAGTCGGCCTAATAGACAGTCGGCCTGGAAGACCACCGACCCTTCAGAAAACATGCCGTTGGGCAGATGAAGGATCGCGCATAGGTCATACCGTCGGGCCTGGGGCTACCGGCAGCCCCCGGACCCTGCCGCTGGGGGCTTTGCCCCCAGACCCCCACCGGGGGCCTGCGCCCCCCGGACCCCCTGCTATCGGGGGGGCTATCGCCCCCCCGAACCCCCCCTTTGTGCAAACGGGTATCTACTCTTGGCTCCTAAGCCGTCTCATAACCATCTGGTCTACTCTAAGACCCCTTCCAGTGTCTAAACTGGGGATCCCTCCCAATATCTGATACCCATCATGGCTTCTCCTCATATGGGGGCCTTACAACATTGGGTACACAGAATATTGGTGGGTTACATGAGAGGTGGACATTTGAGCTAACTCTAACACCCCCCCTCAATGTTCACCCGAAGATGAACTACGTGTTCGGACCAATGCCGAGTCGATGTAGATGCCGCAACAATAAATCACTCCCAAGAGCCTTCGTGAAGATGTCTGCGCAATTATCCTCTGTGGGACAATACTTCAGCTCTATGACTCCATCCTCGATGAGCTCTCGTATGTAGTGATACTGGATCTCTATGTGCTTTGTACGAGCATGGAACACAGGATTCTTTGCAATGGCCATGCAACTCTGATTGTCGCATTTTAGAACCGTCGCATCTTCGATTGGAACTCCTATGTCTTGCAGGATCCTCCTTAGCCAAACTGCTTCACAAGCAGCAATGCATGCTGCCTTGTACTCAGCTTCCGTCGAAGATAGTGCCACTGTTGGTTGCTTCTTGCTAATCCAAGAGAACACTCCTGAACCAAGTGAGAAACAATATCCAGAAACTGACTTTCTAGAATCACAATCTCCCGCCCAATCTGAGTCACAGTAACCCGCCAAGGTCTTCCCTGCTCTGTAGGTAATGCCATACTCCAGTGTACCTTTCACGTACTTTAGCACACGCATCCCTGCTTTCCAATGGTTCTCTCGAGGTTGATTTGAGAACCTACTAAGTACACCAACTGCAAAGCTGATATCAGGTCTAGTGTTGCACAGAAAAATGAGACTCCCCACAAGTTTCCTATACTCCTTGATGTCGACAAGTGGTGATGCATCCTCCACTGAGAGCTTACCATTCACCTCCATGGGAGAGACCACGTCCTTACACTCGGTCATATCGAATGCCTTCAAGATCTCACGAGCATATCTCTGCTGAGAGATGAAAATCCTGCCAGGTTTTTGCCAAACCTCAATGCCGAGGCAAAAGTGCATGAGCCCCAAATCTGTCATCTCAAACTCGGAACTCAACGACTCCCTCAACTGTTGCAGCATCTTCTCATGATCTCCTGTGATGATCAAGTCATCCACGTAAAGGACTATTACCACATACTTGCCATCCTGCTTACAAACATACAGGTTAGCATCAGAAGCACTTTTTGAGAAACCAATAGATATGAGAAAGCTATCAATCCGTTGGTACCATGCCCTTGGGGCCTGTTTCAGCCCGTACAATGCCTTCTTTAGTTTGCAAACCTTGTTCTCTGAATTGGGCACCTCAAATCCTGGTGGCTGGAACACATATACCTCCTCCTTGAGATGTCCATTCAAGAACGCAGATTTCACGTCCATTTGAAACACCGGCCACTGCTTATGAGCAGCCAAGGCAAGTACCACCCGAATAGTTGTCATCCTTGCTGTAGGAGCAAAGGAATCCTCAAAATCAAAGCCTTCAACTTGAGAGTATCCTTGTGCAACAAGCCTAGCCTTGTACTTTTCCAAAGATCCATCAGATTTGTACTTGGCCTTCCATACCCATTTGGTACCAATGATCTTCCTTTTTTCTGGACGATCAACCAAGTCCCAAGTCTGATTCTTCATGATGCTGTCATACTCCTCTTGCATGGCAGCTTTCCAATTTGGATCTGCCATTGCCTCATCCAAATTCGTAGGCTCTTGAACTTTCATAATCTCAGCCATCAAGGCCATATTGACTATGTGTTCAGAAGCCCTTTTCTGCTCCTCTATCCTCTTTGATCGTCGAAGTCCATCTGCAGATGACTCCGCCAAGTCTGGAACCGGATTCTTCTCATCAAAGAGCTGCCTTGCCCACTTTGGAAGTGGCTTACCTTGTGGAGCCAAGGCATGTTGTGGTGTTGGTGGAGTCTGTTCCTCGAAGTACTCCTCCTCATTCTGCAACTCTGCTTTAGATACGGGCACAAGGTGAGTTACTTTTACGGCTGATGATAAAGTGGAAGGGCATACCTCCTCCTCCACTGTATGTGGCTGTTCCCAAAACACCACATCACGACTGACCACGATCTTCTTTGCCTCTGGATCATATAGCCGGTACGCCTTTGACTCCTGGCTATAGCCCATGAAGATACACTTTCTGCTCTTTGGATCTAATTTCTTTCTGGTGCTATCTGGAACATGAACAAAACACTCACATCCAAATGTTCTGAAATGAGAAGCGGAAGGCTTTTTACCTGAGTAAGCCTCCAAAGGTGTTTTGCCCGTCAAGGCCTTTGTGAAGCTTCGATTGAGGATGTAGACTGCTGTATTGACTGCCTCAGCCCAAAAAGACTTAGGCAATCCTTTACCTAGTGCCATGCATCGTGCCATCTCCATGGTAGTACGATTGCGACGCTCTACAACACCATTTTGTTGCGGAGTATGTGCAGTCGTGAGTTGGCGCTTAATGCCATTCTCGTGCAAGTATGTGTCGAACTCTTTTGACAGGAACTCTCCTCCTCGATCCGTGCGAAGCTTCTTTACCTTCAGCCCGCTTTCGTTTTCCACCATCTTTTGCCACTGTTTGAATTTTCCAAGAGCTTCAGCCTTATCTCGTAAAAAATACACCCACATGTATCTACTGTAGTCGTCGACGATAAGCATATAGTAGTTACATCCCCCCAAAGCTTGAGTCGGAGCTTTCCCACTGAGATCAGCATGAACCAATTGTAGAGGAGCCTTTGCCCGATAGCCGCTCTCATGTGGAAAAGCCTTCCTTTGTTGCTTGCCCATCATACAAGCTTCACAAGGTTCCTGCACCTTTGAGAGTGCAAGCAAGTGTGCAACCATCCCTGTTTTCTACATTTCCAAAAGAATAGGATAACTAAGATGACCAAATCTTTCATGCCATACCTTACTGATGCCCACTCCTGAAGAGACTGTTAGTGCCGTCAGCTCGTAGAGATTGTTCTTCCTTACTGCCTTGCCGACCACCTTGCCCGCTGCATTAAGGATTTCTGCTCCGGTCCTCTTGAAACGCACCTCCAAGTTGCGATCAGTTATCGCAGCAACCGAAAGCAAGTTCTTCTTTAGCTGAGGAACTAGTAATACATCAGAAAGCTCTTTAGTTTCACCCTCTTGAATGGAAAGAGAGATAGTACCTGTACCTTCCACAGGGCATTTTGCATTATTACCGACCGTCACGTTCATGGGCTCTTGTAGAGGCTTGAAAGAGCTATACCAGTCCTTCTTTCTGGTCATGTGACGGGACGCTCCACTATCAAGGAGCCACGAATCATTCGTTGTTGAAACTTCTGTTGAGGAGCATATTTCTTCAATTGCAACCCATAGCTCCAACTCAGTTTCAACTGTGTTGGCAGATTCCTTGCCTTTCGAAGAAGACTGTGTAGTGCCATTCTTTTTGTCCTGCTGCTTCTTTCTGCAATCCTTGATCATGTGACCGCTTTTGTTGCAGTAGTGGCACTTACCTGAAAACTTCTTCTTCTTACCATTCTTCTTCTCTCCACCCTTCCCTTTGGATGTGGTTGAGAATGCTGCATCACTTCCGCCATCGCGGGTCTTCATTCGCATCTCCTCCTCTAAGAGCATCGCGCTAAACTCTTCAAAAGTGAGGGGTGGATTTCTTACCTGCGTGTTGAGTGTCGTGACCAACGCATCGTACTTTTGTGGAAGGATCCGAATGCACCTTCTGGCCAACTCTTCGCTGGTCTTTGTGATCCCAACCGCCGCCATCTGATCACGTAGATTCTTGATCCGTGTGATGAATGTCTCAGCTGATTCTCCATCAGAGCACCTCTCTGCAGCAAGCATATTCTCCAGATTTTGAATTCTGGTCTGATTCCGCGTTTCATACTGACCTTTCAGTATGTTCCAAGCCTCACTTGCCTTGTCTGTATGCTGAATCAGAGTCAAAACAGAATCACTTGAACTGGTAACAAGAGCGCAGAGTGCATCTGCGTTCCTTCGTTTCCATGCCCGAAGAAGATCTGCATTCGGTGGCGTTATGACGTTGGGGTTGTTTGGATTCGGTGATCCAACCGGTTCTGGATCCAATCCCAGAACAGTATCCAGAAGCTCATATGAATCCAAGATTGCGCTGATCTTGAATTTCCACAAAGTATAATTCGTCCCATCGAGCTTGCCTTCATTGAAGGCAGGTGGACGAATTCGCAACAGGGTTGGTGCAGCCATCACTCCTAGTAGCCTTTGCTAACAAAGCTCGTTGAACTTGCAATAAAGTCGTTACTCAGATAGCCTGAGCTCTGATACCATGTAAGAAAATAGTACGCAGCAGAAGATAACAACAAAACGCAAGTACACGATGGAAAGCTGGAGAGAATACAAAAATTCTGATATACCAAACTGCTGATACAACTGATGGTTGGCTGTCCACCCGTGCGCTCTACAGACAGAGCTTCGATGGTGATCTAGACAGATGCTGGACGGAGGACTATGAGCGTGAAGAACTGGTGATCTGATGATAGGGGGTGGCCACTTATATAGTGTAAGTGGTTGACGGTCGGCCCTGTAATAGGCAGTCGGCCTAATAGACAGTCGGCCTGGAAGACCACCGACCCTTCAGAAAACATGCCGTCGGGCAGATGAAGGATCGCGCATAGGTCATACCGTCGGGCCTGGGGCTACCGGCAGCCCCCGGACCCTGCCGCTGGGGGCTTTGCCCCCAGACCCCCACCGGGGGCCTGCGCCCCCCGGACCCCCTGCTATCGGGGGGGCTATCGCCCCCCCGAACCCCCCCTTTGTGCAAACGGGTATCTACTCTTGGCTCCTAAGCCGTCTCATAACCATCTGGTCTACTCTAAGACCCCTTCCAGTGTCTAAACTGGGGATCCCTCCCAATATCTGATACCCATCATGGCTTCTCCTCATATGGGGGCCTTACAACATTGGGTACACAGAATATTGGTGGGTTACATGAGAGGTGGACATTTGAGCTAACTCTAACATTTCTTTCCCTCCCTACTCTTCTAGCAGAGAATTTTCATTCCCTCTGTCTCCCTCTCTCTCTTTCTCTCTCTCTCTCTCTCTCTCTCTCTCTCTCTCTCTCTCTCTCTCTCTCCCTCTCTCTCTTTCTCTCTCTCCCTAAGTCTCCCTCTTCTTTTCTCTCTCGCTCCCTCCCTCTCCCTCCCTCTCTTTCTTTCCCTCCCTACTCTTCTCTCTCATTGCCGCCAGGAGACTCTCTTCTCTCTCTCCCTCTCTTAGCTCTCTCTTTCTTTCCCTCCCTACTCTTCTCTCTCATTTAAGGAGCCCCTCTTCTCTCTCTTAATCTCTCTCTCCCTCTCTCTCTTTCTCTCCCTCCCTACTCTTCTCTCTCATTTCTCATTCTCTCTCTCCCTTTGGCAGCCACATCTCAGCTCTCTCTTTCTTTCCCTCCCTACTCTTCTCTCTCATTTAAGGAGCCCCTCTTCTCTCTCTTAATCTCTTGTCTCTCTCCCTCTCTCTCTTTCTCTCCCTCCCTACTCTTCTCTCTCATTTCTCATTCTCCCTCTCTCTTTGGCGGCCACGGCCCCGAAGAGCCCCTCTTCTCTCTCTTAATTTCTCTCTTTCCCTCTCTCCTCTCGCCACGTTTCATTCTCTTAAACTTCTCTCTCTCTCCCTCTCTCTTCCTCTCTCTCTTTCTCTCTCTCTCCCTCTCTCTCTTTACCTCTCTCTCTCTTTCCCTCTCTCTCCCTCTCTCTCTTTCTCTCTCTCTCCCTCTCTCTCCCTACTCTCTCCCTCCCTCAAGTAGCCACGGCTGCTAGGAGACCCTCTTCTCTCTCTTAATCTCTCTCCCCGTCTCTCCTCTCTCTTTCTTTCCCTCCCTACTCTTCTCTCTCATTTAAGGAGCCCCTCTTCTCTCTGTGAATCTCTCTCTCTCTCTCTCCCTCTCTCCTCTCTCTCTTTCTCTCCCTCCCTACTCCTCTCATTTCTCATTCTCTCTCTCATTTCTATTCTCTCTCTCCCTTTGGCGGCCATGGCTGCTAAGAGCCCCTCTTCTCTCTCTTAATTTCTCTCTTTCCCTCTCTCCTCTCTCTTTCTCTCCCTCCCTATTCTCTCTCATTTCTCAAATTTACAGACTCAAATATAAATAAGAAACTAATTAAAATAGAAGTCAAAAACTCAAATAAGAAACTAATTTGAAAAGAATTGTAATGCCTTCTAAAAAATCCCCCTCCTCAAAAACTTTAACAATAAACTAATTGAAAAAGAATTGTGAGTAAAGAAAAAGAATTACAAGACGAATGAAAAAGAATGCAAGTACCTGGAAAAAGTGAAAAAAGTAAGGCTTCGCTTATCCTTTCTCTTCAGCTCTTGGTTGCTTCAATGAAATGAGGAGAGAGTGAGAATGAATGAATGGAAAGAAGAGTATATATAAAAAAAACTAGCCCACTCCTCCCATCCATAAATTTGAATTTTCAAAAAAGAGAGGGAAATTTGAATTCATTATAAATTTGAATTCAAATTTGTGTTCAACATTCTTCTTATACTTTCTTCTCGTATGTTCCTTTTGAATTCAAATTTGTGTTCAACATCCTTCTTCATACTTTCTTCTCGTAAGTCTGTTTCATTCTTCTCGTAAGTCAAATCTTATTTGAGCAAGAATCTTATTTTTCGCTCTTGCTCGTGATAGTTCTACTCTTAGTTGTAAGAATTCAAATTTGTGTTCAACATTCTTCTTGATACTTTCTTCTCGTAAGTCCCTTTCATTCTTTTCCTAAGTCAAATCTTATTTGTCACTCTTGTAAAAATTCAACCTCTCTCCCTCTACTCCCTCTACTCCCTTGCTTCTCTCTCCCTCACTCTCTCTCTCTTTCCCATACCTTCCCCCCTCACTCTCTCTCTCTCTTTCTCTCTCCCTCCCCTCACTCTCTCTCTCCCTCCCCTCCCTCCTCTCCCCTCTCTCTCCTTCCGCTCCCTCCTCTCCCCTCCCTCTCTCTCTCTCCCTCTCTCTCCCCTCCCTCCTCTCCCCTCTCTCTCCTTCCGCTCCCCTCCCCCCTCCCTCCCCTCCTTCCCTCCCTCCCTCCCTCCCTCGACCCCACCCTCCCCTCGCCCCCCTCCCCTCCTTCAAGTTCTGGCGGCCGCCAGAACCCCCCCCCGCCCCCTCCCCCCCCACCCCCTCCCTCCCCTCCCCCCCTGGAGGGTCCTGGCGACTGGGACCACCAGAACCCCCCCTCCCTCCCTCCCTCGCCCCCGCCCCCGCCCCCTCTCCCTACCCGGCTCCCTTGCCCCCCCTCCCCTCCCCTCCCTTCTTGGGGTTATGGCGGCTGCGGCTGTAGAACCCCCCCACCTCCTCCCTCCCCTCCCCCCTCTAGGGGGTCCTGGCAGTCGCGGCCGCCAGACCCCCCCTCCCTCCCTCGACCCCGCCCCCGCTCCCCTCCCTCCCCTCCCTCCCCTCCCTACCCGGCTCCCCTCCCCCCCCCCTCCCCCCCTCCTTGGGATTCTGGCAACTGCCAGAACCCCCCCCTCCCCTCCCCCCTCCAGGGAGTCCTGGTGGCTGCGACCGTCGGACCCCCCCTCCCTCCCTCGACCCTACCCCCGCTCCCCTCCCCTCCCTACCCCTGCTTGGGTTCTGGTGGCTACGGCCACCAAAACACCCCCCCACCCCCTCCCTCCCCTCCCCCCTCCAAGGGGTCCTGGCGGCCGCAGTTGCCAGACCCCCCCACTCCCTCCGTCGACCCCTCCCCCACCTCCCCTCCCACCCCCCCCCTGGGGGGGTCTGGCGCCCACGGCCGCCAGAACCCCCCACCCCCTCCCTCCCCTCCCCCCTCCAGGGGGTCCTAGCGGCCGCGGCCACCAGACCCTCCCCTCCCTCCCTCGCCCCTGCCCCCGCCCCTCCCTCCCCCCTCCCTACTTGGCTCCCCTCCCCCCCTCCTTGGGGTTCTGGTGGCCGCGGCTGCCAGAACCCCCCCCACCCCCTCCCTCCCCTCCCCCCTCCAGGGGGTCCTGGCGGCCGCGGCTGCCAGAACCCCCCCTCCCTCCCTCCCTCGACCCCGCCCCTGCCCCCATCCCCCACCCCCTCCCTCCCCTCCCCTCTCCAGTGGGTCGTGGTGGCTGCGGCTACCAGAACCCCCCCTCCCTCCCTCCCTCGACCTCGCCCCCGCCCCCGCCCGTCCTTCCCCCCCTCCCTACCTCCCTCAACCCCGCTAGAACCCCCCCCTCCCTCCCTCCCTCGACCCCGCCCCTCCCTTCCCCCCCCTCCCTACCCGGCTCCCCTCCCCCCCCTCTTCCTCCCTCGACCCCGCCCCCCGCCCCTCCCTCCCCTCCCCCCCCTCCATCCTCTCCTTCTCCTCCCCCCCTAGCGGCCGCTAGGAACCTCTCTCTAGTTCCTCTCTCTTCAAATTTTTTAAAAAAAATCTAGATAAATAATTAATCAAAAAAATTTGCAAGTACCTAGAAAAAGTTTGTAAGTTTGCTCTTTCTTGCTTTCTTGCTCTTCCTTCCTTGATTTCTTGATCATCCTTGCTTTTTTGCTTCAATGAATGAAATGAGGGGAGAATGAATGAAGAAGGAAGACTATATATAAGAAAAATTAGGTTTTCCTCCTCCTCTCCTATTGGCTTTCCATTCCTCCCCTCTCTCCTATTGGCTTTTCATTTATCCCCTCTCCCATTGGCTCCCATTACTCCCCCTCTCCCATTGGACCCCCATCCCTCATCCCAATCTTCCATTAGCCCTTCCCCCATTCATTTCTTCTTCCTCCCCCATTGCCACCACTCCCATCCCACATTTCCACCACGTCCCATACTCCTCCCATTTCCCAAAATCCCATATTTCCCCATCTCACCCTCCTCTTTTTCATCCCCTATTAACTCCCCTCACTCATTTCACTCCCTTATTATCCTACTCCCCTATTACCTTCCCCTCTCCCATTCCATTCTTCCCTCCCCACTCTCACTTCCACTTCCCATTACTCACTTGCCATTTGAAAACTACTAATATATTATTATACTATTTTTTATACTTATTATCATACACCCCTATTACCTCCCTCTCCCATTCCACTCCTCCCTCTCCACTCCCACTTCCACTTCCCATTACTCACTTGCTATACACATTTGCAAACTATTAATATATTATTATATGATTTTTTATACTATTTGCAAACTTACATGTGGGCAAAATCACAGCTTTCCATTCCTCCCCTCTCTCCTATTGGCTTTTTATTTATCCCCTCTCCCATTGGCTCCCATTACTCCCCCTCTCCCATTGGACCCCCATCCCTCATCCCAATCTTCCATTAGCCCTCCCCCCATCCATTTCTTCTTCCTCCCCCATTGCCACCACTCCCATCCCACATTTCCACCATGTCCCATACTCCTCCCATTTCCCAAAATCCCATATTTCCCCATCTCACCCTCCTCTTTTTCATCCCCTATTAACTCCCCTCACTCATTTCACTCCCTTATTATCCTACTCCCCTATTACCTTCCCCTCTCCCATTCCATTCTTCCCTCCCCACTCTCACTTCCACTTCCCATTACTCACTTGCCATTTGAAAACTATGTTGAGATATCAAGCTCTATCCCCGACATATCTCCTGGATGACTATCATTTATGTCACCGCCTATGTTAGTTGTACTCGTGGTGTAGTTAGACTACCACATATGTTTTTGGTTTGGGTTCACATATGAACCACGTATTCTAGGTTTTGACATATAGGGTACTTCCCTCTTCTATTGTATGGTTGTTGTGTGCAAAAGTGAAGATAGGCTTCACCCTCCAACCTTGTGTCCTCTCTCGCTTGTGTGTTGTGAAGAAAGGTGAACTTGAGTCTCCTATCTCTCTCTCTTATTCTTTACATGGTATCAGAGCCTTGTTCGTGGTAAGGAGCTCAAGAAAGAAAGCCAAGTTTGTGGTGTCCTGGTAAGAGGACCAGTGTTGCTTTCCTACTTCGAGTTTGGGAGCAAATCTTTGCAGGTAGCACAGCCAGAAGTGCAGGAGTGCACTGCTTCAGATTGAGAGGCCCTTCGCGGTGCGGCCCGTTTCGGGGCCCGTTTTGAAGGCGGAAGTTCTTCGCAGGCACTCAGAAAAAGGCCCTGTTTTTGCTGTGCGACCACCGCGCGGCTAGTCGGTGGAAAGGTGCCACAGAAATTGCATCGTGTGCCTATGTGCAGAGATATTGGGAGTTGCAGATTCATGCCTGTTGCCTGTTGATGCAAAATCGTCACGAGGAAGTGACTGTGTGGTGAAATACCACTTTTGTCAGTGTTGCAGATCTGCCCCTGTGAGGCTCTTTGCAGAAGTTTTGCTATTTGCCCTTCTGAGGCATTTGCTGTGTTTACAGGTTGCTGTTGCAATTCGTGATTTGTAAAATGTCTGAGAATCTGTCTACCATTGTCAGTGAGAAGCTTGACAAGAACAACTTCCAAGCATGGAAGTTCAGGATGACAAACTTCTTTATGGGAAAGGGAGTTTGGGATTACATCAGTGGTGAAACTGCAGAACCAGTTTTGGGTGCTGCTCCCACTCCTGCTGAATTGAAGGCCTTTAAAGAATGGCATGAAAAAGCCAGAAAATGCCTGTATTGGCTGTCCGTTAGCATTTCAGATTCTATGATTGTGCATATACAGGATCTAGAGACGCCTAAGGAGGCATGGGATACATTGGTGAAGCTGTATAGCACAAATACCAAAGCACGAAAGATGCAGCTAAAGCAGGAGTTGCACAATGTGCAAAGGAAAAATCTGAATATAAATGAGTATTCCTTGAAGGTGAAAGGCCTTGTAGATTCTCTTGCCTCCATTGGAGCACCTGTTGATGATGAGGACTTAGTGTCCGTGACCTTGAATGGTCTTGGGAAAGATTATGCACAATTTCGGACATCCATTGGAGTCCGTGAAACATTTCCTGATTTTCAGGAACTTATTGCTCTCTTGCTGAGTGAAGAGCAAAGGAATGGTGGTTCAGCCACCTCAACTTCTCAAGAGACTGCTTTCTACTCGAATACAGGTAGAGGCAGGGGTAGAGGAAGAGGCCGTTCTGGTGGCCGTGCAGGAAATCAGAACCAACAGCAACAACAGGAAAACCAGTCCTATGGAGGAGGACGTGGTAGTTCTAGAGGCAGGGGGAGCCAAAGAGGCCGTGGTTCATGGCAAAGGAACCAGCAAGTAAATAGCAGCACAGAATGCTATTATTGTGGAAAGCCTGGACACAAGGAGAATACATGCTATAAAAAGCAAAATGACATCAAAAGTGGGAAGTTGCAGCAAAGCAACTATGCATCATCAAGTGGGCATGGTGACGACAGAAATGAGCACCTTTTTGTGATGCAGCATATGGTTAACTCCATGTCAGGAGATGCTACAGCTTGCAATGATGTTTGGTATGTTGATTCAGGTGCCTCTAACCACATGACCAGTCATGGTGAGTGGTTTCATGATGTCAGAAATTTGGATAAGCCAGGTTATGTTGAAACAGGTGATGATACTGCGCACCCAATTACGTAGGTTGGTAAAGTGCCATTGGCTATGCAGGATGGCAAAACGAAGTACTTAGCAGATGTACTTCATGTTCCAAAAATCACTAAGAACCTGGTTTCAGTTGGCCAGATGGTTGAGCAAGGTCTGCAGGTTAGATTTAATCCTGATGGATGCTTTGTTGAAGACCTGAAAAATAAATGCCGCTTGGTTGCGAAAGGCAACAAAAATGGAAGAATGTTCACCTTGGATGTTGATATGCCTGAGGTGAAAGCTGCTATGTTTGCGCATGGGAGAGGTGTCATTGCAGATATTGAGATATGGCACAAGCGCATTGGGCACGTGAATATACAAAGGCTGAAATCTATGCAAACGAAAAACATTGTTGCAGGTTTGCCTAAATTCAGAGTTGAGGGAATGCAAAAGGTATGTGAAGCATGCCAAATGGGTAAGCAGGCCAGACATGCATTTCCCAAAAATGCTAAGGTGAGCAGAAGACCTTTGGAAGTGATCCATTCAGATGTTTGGACAACCAAAGCTGCTTCTATTGGTGGATGCCATTATTATGTGACGTTTATTGATGACTACACTAGGAAGGTGTGGATTTATTTTATGAAGCACAAAAGTGAAGTGTTCAGCCATTTCAAGGCTTTTAAGGCCATGGTTGAAAAAGAGAAAGGTGTGCATATTAAAGTGCTAAGATCTAATGGAGGGGGAGAGTACTTTTCAGAAGAATTTTGTGAATATCTGAAAGAACAGGGAATTCAAAGGAAGTACTCATGCAGGTCTACCCCTCAGCAGAATGGGGTTGCAGAAAGGAAGAACAGGCATATTGCAGAAGTAGGACGGGCGATCCTAAATGAGAAAAACATGCCTGATTATTTTTGGGCTGAAGCAGTAGCAACTGCTGTTTATATTATGAACAGAACCCCCACTGCAGCTGTCCATGGCATGACGCCTGAAGAAATGTATACAGGCCAAAAACCAAATATTTCTCACTTGAAGGTATTTGGTTGCATAGCTTATGTTCATGTTCCTGATGAGAAGAGAACAAAGCTGGATCCAAAGGCAGAAAAATGCATCTTTATTGGATATGCTCAGCACCAGAAAGGGTATCGCTGTTATAACCCTTCCACCCGCAAAATGCAAGTGAGCAGAGATGTTGTTTTTGATGAAATGAGCAGCTGGTATGCACCAACTGTTATGGTAGGAGATGCAGATGCAGGAAATGGGAATGCTGCAATAAATGCAGAGCAGCAATCTCAAGCCTTGAGTGGACCCAGAGAGTCCTCTACTAGTGGATCTAATGCATGGACAGGGAGATTGAGATCTAGTGAATCGTCACATGGCAGTCCTGATAGTGTTGTGCAGGTATCACATAAGGGAAAAGAAAAAGTGGACCATGCTCCAGTGTTTGATGTGTCTGCTGGTAGCTCTCATGTTGATGGAGAGTCAAGTGGCTCTGAAATGAGCCTTGATGAGGAACTTGGGATTCCTTCTGTTGTTACACCTGGTGCAAGGAAAAGCAGGCATGATTTAAAGACTCCTGCAACTGATCCAGTTGTACGGAGGTCCACTCGTATTAAGTATCCAGTTGACAGGCTGAGATATGATGGGTATACAGCACATCACTATGCTTATATGGTCAAGGTTCTAGAGGAGCCAGAGCCCACATGTTTTGAGGATGCAGCAGGGCATAAAAATTGGGAAGCAGCTATGGATGAAGAGATGGCTGCCTTGGATGCAAACCACACTTGGGATTTGATGCCTTTGCCTCATGATAAGAAGGCTATTGGCTGCAAGTGGGTTTACAAAGTAAAGCACAATGCTGATGGGTCTGTTAGCAGGTACAAGGCAAGATTGGTTGCCAAAGGTTTTGCACAGACATATGGAATTGACTATGAGGAAACTTTCAGCCCAGTTGCAAGGATGGCAACCGTGAGAGCAGTAATTGCTATGGCTGCTGCAAAGGGATGGTCTTTGCATCAGATGGATGTGAAAAATGCCTTCTTGCATGGTGACTTGCAGGAAGAGGTTTATATGATGCAGCCAGAAGGTTATGAGGATAATGCACACCCCGATTTTGTATGCAGGTTGCGCAAAGCCTTGTATGGCTTAAAACAGGCGCCGAGGGCATGGTCAGACAAGATAGGGCAATATCTTGTCACTATTGGATTTCAGATTTCCAATTCAGATTTTTCACTTTATGTGAAAAGGACAAACAGAGGGATTGTGCTTATAGTCATCTATGTTGATGACTTGATTATTACAGGTGATAGTGATGCAGACATTAATGAAGTGAAGCTGCTGTTGAAACAGAAATTTGAGATGAAGGATTTGGGAGAGCTGCGTTACTTCTTGGGCATTGAGGTTATTAGATCCCCGAGTGGGATATGGCTGTTGCAAAGGCAATACGGTTTGGACATGCTGTCCAAATATGGGATGACAGGCTGTAAGCCTATTTCTGTTCCATTGGAGCAGAATGTGAAGCTCAATGCAGAAACAGGTGAGCTTCTTGAAGATATTACTATGTACAGGCGCATGGTAGGTAGCTTGATTTACATGACTATAACCAGACCAGATTTGAGCTATGCTGTGGGGCTGGTGAGTCAGTTTATGCAAGCACCGAGGAAGCCACATTTGGATGCGGCTAGGCGCATACTACGGTATGTGAAGTCCACATTGCATTATGGACTGTTTTATGAAGCTGGGTGTGCATTACAGGTACATGGATACACAGATGCTGACTGGGCTGGTAGTGTGGGCTGGTAGTGTCTCAGACAGGAGATCTACTAGTGGTTTTATGTTTTCCCTTGGGAGTGGTGCCATCAATTGGAGCAGCAAGAAGCAGCCAACAGTTGCCTTGTCGAGCACAGAGGCTGAGTACAGGGGTGCAGCAATGGCTGCATGTGAGGTAGCTTGGTTACGGAAGCTACTTGCAGATATGGAACAGTCAGTTCATGCAGCAGTTGTCATTCATTGTGACAACATTAGCAGCATCATGCTTGCTAATAACCCAGTTTATCATGCTAGAACGAAGCACATTGAGGTGCATTATCACTTTGTGAGAGAGAAGGTTCTAGCTGGTGAGATTGATCTTGTCTATGTCAGCACTGAGGAGCAGGTGGCTGATATCTTTACGAAGGCATTGGGTACCGAGAAGCTTCGTAGATTTAGGAGCTTGCTTGGTGTACGTGAGATGGATTTGAGCTTGAGGGGGAGTGTTGAGGGGGAGTGTTTAGACTACCACATATGTTTTTGGTTTGGGTTCACATATGAACCACGTATTCTAGGTTTTGACATATAGGGTATTTCCCTCTTCTATTGTATGGTTGTTGTGTGCAAAAGTGAAGATAGGCTTCACCTTCCAACCTTGTGTCCTCTCTCGCTTGTGTGTTGTGAAGAAAGGTGAACTTGAGTCTCCTATCTCTCTCTCTTATTCTTTACAAACTATTAATATATTATTATACTATTTTTTATACTTGTTATCATACACCCGTATTACTTCCCTCTCTCATTCCACTCCTCCCTCCTCACTCCCACTTCCACTTCCCATTACTCACTTGCTATACATATTTGCAAACTATTAATATATTATTATATGATTTTTTATACTATTTGCAAACTTACATGTGGGCAAATCAAAGGTGTCAAAGCGATCCTATTGTAGTCATACAACAACTGTGCTTTTATTCAAGGGCATATTTATCCTCATCAACAAGCTTACTTACTCAAGGTGTGAAGTGCATAATTTGTGCACTAGGTGTTTACTTTGTTGTATCAAAATTGTTTGCCACATACACACACACATATACACATACCGAGAATTTTCTAATATTATTACATCTACATTTCTCTGATGGACACAAAACTTTGTACATGCCTCAACCTAGGTCGTATTGACCTAGGATGTGTGGGAGAGGAGAGCACACACACAAAGGAATAGGAGACACCAAAAGTGGTGGAGCAAAAGCTACTCCAGCTTATTCCTCTTTCATATATATATATGAGTATACATGGGCACTGTACAAGTGGGTGGGCACACTGCCCTTTACCCCAACAACCTCCCACTTAAAGGCAGTGTGCCTTTAAGGGAGTATAGTACACATATAATACAATCAGCCATAGGCTGAAAAACAAGATGACCACACCGTCATCCTATGCCCATCGGCACTTTACAATGTGCAAAGTGCATAGAGGATAAGCTGCTAGCAGACATCAGGTTTGCAGGATAGAAAATGACAAGCTGTAGATGCTTGTCAACCAAGATCTCATGCCAGATCTCACTGGGAGAGTGAACTCTCACCACCACGTGCTCATGTGCTAAGTCCATAGCACCCGAACTGTCACTGTGCAAAGAAAATGTCTCTGTACCACCTGTGACCATAAGCACATGCCCTACAATAGACCTCTGCTGGTCTACCCAACCTGCATCACCTGCATGCTGCTCCTAGAAGCATAAGGACCTGATGTCCACAACCGCTTCCCTACTGCCAAAATCTGCCATAATCATGCTACCAACTCCCACTGCAACGGAAGCAAAAACCGAAAGTGTAGCCCCAATGGCAAACATGTGAGAACCAAGTCTCAACACAGTCATGGATGCATGAAGTACTATGGCTGCCATATCAACCATAACTTGCTGCTTAACTGATCTGTGATCGTCGAACCTGCAGTGTTTCAAGTATGAAGCCAATATAGGTAGTGGAGTACTCAGTAACTTCCCCCTCTCCATACTGAAACAACCAAGTATCTGACAAACATCATCAAGACCATGCAGCTCCCACTGCAAAGCATCCCTGTCCATAAGGAACCATATGGCAAGTAACCTCAGAAGGATAGCAACCTCCTGAATACTGAGACCATAACCTATCTCACTGCGCATCACATCCTGAGCTCTCATAACGGTATCAAACCTATGAAGCCAAGCTCAAGGGGATTGCTTCTGGCTATGAAGGCATTTACAAAGCAAACATATCAATGATTCCTGCCCATGCGCAATATGACCCGAGTCAATAACTGCAGAAACCACATCTGTCCTGGCATAACCAGCCAATGGATCATACCGGGCATCATTAGCCAAGGTATCCTCCTCACCATGCATAGCCTCATCCTCATCTGCAAGAGGCACTCCGCATCCTAGGAGTAAACTGTAACTGTCCATAGAAGATGCATCAACAATCTCCATAGGAGTGTAAACTTGTGGAATACTTGAGACATCTGATCGTCTCTGACCAAAATCAGGAAGTAATCTTGGCTGTCCCAACTTTATAACCTGCTCACCATGGGAAAAACCTCCCACTCCAAGGGATATGGGCTACCCCTGCAAAGAATTCGGAGGTATCAGTGCACTTACACCCTCCTGGAATACCACTCTCCTGTTATCCACAGTCGTGGGCTGTTTAAACATAGCATCCTCTCTGAAATAGACATTATGGCTGTGTATCAACTCTCTAGTTGAAGAATCCCATAACTTGTAGTCCCTACTGGACTCACTGTATCCAAGGAAGATACACCTCCTCGATCGGGAACCATGAGCATAAGCCTCACAGCCAAACACACGTAAATGCTCATAACATGGTGCCCTGCCTGTCAAGAAGTCAAATGGCACTCTACCATTCAGAGATCTCCTGGGTGACCTGTTAAGCAAGTATGCAGCTGTCTTACATGCCTCAGCCCAATAGCATTCGGTAAGACCTGCATACCGTAGCATGCTACCAATCCTGTCCAATAGAATCCGATTTATGCCTTCTGCTAAGGCATCGTGAGCAGAAAGATGAGGAGTAGTTAACATCCTCCTGATACCAAGTGTATCACATAGATGCTGAAATCTAGGAGAGGTAAACTCTGCATCACCATCAGTCATCAAGCTTAATAGCTTCTTTCTTGACTGATTTTCAGCATTACCCAAGAAGCACTGAAATGTATCATATACATCATGCTTCTGTCGAATCGGATAGACCCATATGTACTTTGTAGCAGCATCAATAAATGTCACAAAGTAAGAGGCACCACCCAGTGAAACGGTAGGCATAGGCCCACAAACTGCACTATGAACCAACTGCAATGGCTAAAGATACCTCTCACTGATTGTCTTCCTCACAAAGGAGGATCCTGACTGCTGACCATCATCACAATCATGACATAAAATTTGAGAGACATCCATAACAGGAATGTATCTCAATGTTGTAAGGGATTCATACCTGCAGTAGACATATGTCCAAGTCTGGCATACCATAAACTAGCTGATGGCTGCTTACTAATCATAAGCATCTTATCCTGGACACCTGATACATGCAATGCATAAGAGAATCCAACCCGTGATCCCCTAGCCATAACCAGATTGCCTTTAGCAATCTTCCATGCATGATCACCCAAAGAGACATGATAACCTGCCTCAACCAACTATCTAGTACTGATCTTGCTCGTAGCAAGTCCTGGTATATGTCTAACCCTCTGTAGAACAAGAATAGAGACACTAGGCATAACAAGGTGGATATCCCCATAACCATAGACATCCATAGAATGATCAATGCCCATCAAACCACTCTCCACAATGCATTCCTGATATGCACTGAACCATGACCTATGAGGGGTCATATGACATGAAGCAATGGATCTAACACCCAATCACCAAGAATGGGTACATCAGTGGCCAAGAAGGAGGTATCAGACATAGACAAAAGAATGCCTTCATCACTGCTACTGGCATCCATGCCTTGAAGCTCAACATGCTTCTTCTCCTTCTTCTTGTCATTCTTAACCTTGCTCTTCTTCTTGTATTTTCTCAGCCATTTCCAGCAATACTTTTTCATGTGGCCATACTTTCCACAATAGAAACATCTAACACAAGTCCGAGAGCTAGACTTGCTCCTGGAATTCCCCCTTGAACATGACCTGTTTCTACCAATAGATCTACCTCTGGAGTGCATATCAAGGCTGTATTTCAGCCCATCAGGACATTTCAGCCCATCATGCTGTAACATAACACTATCATGGTCATACATCCGGCATATACGAGTATAAAACTCATATGCATGGTAGTCTACACCCTGTACACCATCCTGTACCTGCAAGTAGACTGACTTCGAGAGTGATGACTGAATGATAGAGCATGCTTGCTCATCCATGTCATCCCAATCACTCTGTTTAATGCTATTAGGCTTGACACCTTTGCATTGAATGGGCTTATGCTGCCTCTTCTCCACTAACACATCATAAATCTGCTTTTTCCAATACTGAAAGTTTGATCCATCCAACCTCTCAATATCAAAGAGGGCACTACCAGCTGTAGATGCCATATTTGTGGCACAATAGGTCACAACCAAAGAGCAATATAGTGCAATAGGCAACCCAAATGACCAAAAAATATAGTGTTGTCCAGACCAATTAGGTCTCCAAATAAATTGGCTGATCCAATGCTCAAAAGCACTCAGCCATAAAGAGGCATCAACAAGTATGTATGCAGCCCAGTAACCTGCCAATGCCTAGCAATCCAAGTAAGAAATGCACTGAACCAAATAAGCAATGCCTGCTCAACCAATGGCAATAGGAGCCCAGCTCAACTATCCATAAACATCAGTGCAGCATCCACCAATGCAAATCCATAATGCATCGAAATGGCATTTACTGCATCACCAATGCATCACCTTAAGCGCGCAATTGTTTGGCAACAAAATCAAGCATTCACCACTTGCCAAATGTGCCAAAGTGACTTGCCAAAATGCCAATAATGCCCTTGGACTGAAGTGAGATTCCAATCACTTTCTGTAATTTACTGTGAGTTCCCAATTCACTGTTGTGCAAGAGAAATTCCTACAACAATACCTCACAGCCACTTTGGGCAAAATAACACGCTGTCCCTGTTTTTGAACAGCGATATATTTTCACTGAAAGATTGGATGCCAAAGCTGTAAACAGCAAAGTTGTAGCTGGTAGAAAGATCTACAACTTATCAGTTGACCTCAAGAGCCAAATCCTTGTGGATTCTCAGATATTCTCACCTGAAAAACAGCTTCCTGCACATTGGTCACAAATAGACAGCAGACTGCAACTTTTTGTGGTTTTGTAGAGGCTGTAACTCATGCAGCTTATACCAGATCAACTTGCTTCCAAAAGCAAAGTTGTAGTATGTTCTGTGAACTACAACTTTCCAGTTCGGCACAAAGTGCAATTCCGCACCAGGAAAGAGATATTCAGTCCTGAAAATGACTGTTTTGTCATAAAAACAGCAACAGCAGCTTCCTTGAATGTTTGCTGCCCTTTACAGCACTCATCTGCTCCGGCAAAAAACAGCCCCAAAAATGGTCAAAATACATCCAGCAGATCACCCAGTATGTCAACTGCAACACCAGCAAAATGGCAAGTACAATGCCCAACCAAATCAGCCCCAAGAATGCTCATAGATCAGCAATTAAATAGCCCAAAAGCACTGGCAAAACAGCCCCGAAATGTGCTCCAAATGATGCTAATCTGATAGGATCTCAATACATCACCGTACCACTGTATGTATCCAACATAGGCAAACAACCATGCATCCAACAAACTGTCAATGCATCTCAACCAGGCATGTACCACTGTCAAAGCATGTGTCACTGCCACTGCCAAAGTGATGTATCTGCAAAAAAGATATGCAACCCACTGACTAAATGTAACGGAATGTTCACAAGGACTAATATGCACCAGAGTATGTCTGTACAAGGACCCAAATGCACGGGAAAACACGAGCTAACAAAGCTCAACTGCAACCAAAAGAAGCTACATAGTGCACAAGCACATATCCCACACAATGTCCACAAGGCGTACTTCTGCAAAATGTCCCGCAAAGAGACCAAAATCAGCCAATGCTCAGCTCCAAGACCTCAAATGCAACACCGGCTATCCCCCAAGCATTCAACTGCATCAAACATGCAATCCAGAGGCTCCCCAACAGCTCCCAGATGAGCTAGAGACAATGGCAAAGAACTATGCCAAGACTGGAACATCTCCAAAGACTGAGGCAGCTCCAGCTTCATCAATGTGAAGCCTCCACAGGAATACATGCTCCAAGCGCTCTCTCGGCCCAGCCACATTCAAGATGGTGACTCAATAGAGCAAACAGCTCTACAATGGCTCCTCAGCATCGTCAACTCTTCTCTCCATGCAGCTTGCATCGTCCAAAGCCATCTCATTTTTGGCACCCTGAAAGCAACCATGACTCACAATCGCCACGAATGGGCTCACAAGCCAAGCGAAGTCCCATGATCCAAACAGAACAAGCAATAAGAGTGCCTCTCTAAGTCACAACACAATAGCCAGGCTCCCAGCCACTGAGACACTTCAGCGCCTCAAACTTCAAACAAGCGCCCATGCGACTCAGTCGATCTCAAAGGAGTTTGCAGTAGCAAACATGCCTAGAGTAGCAACCAAGGCTTCAGCTTCTCCAACGAGCTGCAAGAAAGCAGCCGCCATGATGGTTCCTAAGCCGGCCTCTATGCAACAGTAGCTCCATTGATGGAACTACAACGAGCACCTAACGCAAGACTCCCCGGCTCTTCTCCTTGAGCTCCCGAAGCTCAGATCAGCAGATAATCATAGCTATGGCTGCCCCGTCTTCTCCACGAGAGACATCGATCCAAAGCTCCTTCAATGCTCGATTCGCACACACCACAAGCCCTCATGAAGATCCCCGCAGATCGAACACCACGACCTGCTCTGATACCAGTTGTGGGAGAGGAGAGCACACACACAAAGGAATAGGAGACACCAAAAGTGGTGGAGCAAAAGCTACTCCAACTTATTCCTCTTTCATATATATATATGAGTATACATGGGCACTATACAAGTGGGTGGGCACACTGCCCTTTACCCCAACAGGATGTGCATATCACTCGGGAAAAAATGGTGTATAATGCGTGATCGACCATGCAAAGCATATCCGATGGTGACAATACTTTGCACGCACCTCAACGTAGTTGAAATGGACTTGCGTGCAAATTGGAGCCCCCTTCCGATCAATACTTGTTTGAATAACACACCTATGGCCATGTTTTTATATGGTTGTGCATGACACTAAGGCAAAAATGGTATTTTATGCTTGATCGACAATGCAAAGCATATCTGATGGGCATAATACTTTGCACACACCTTCAACTAGGTGGAATTGACTTACATGCAAAGTGGCACTCCCATCCCATAAGTGCTTGATCGGATAACATACCTAGCAGCGTGTTTTTTTACAGATGTGCATGACACTAGAGCAAAAATAGTATTTAATGCTCGATCGACCATGCAAAGGATATCCGATGGGCACAACACTTTGTGTACGCCTCAACCTAGGTGGTATTGAAATGTTCTCAAAGAGGCACACCCATCCAATAAGTACTTGGTGAGATAGCACACCTAAGGGCGTGTTTTTTTGCGGATGTGCATATCACTAGAGAAAAACTCGTGTATAATGCGTGATTGACCATGGAAAGCATATCCGATGGTGACAATACTTTGCATGCACCTCAACGTAGATGCAACAGACTTGCGTGCAAAGTGGATCCCCCATCTGATAAGTACTTGTTTGAATAACATACATAGGACCGTGTTTTTTCATGGTTGTGAATGACACTAAGGCAAAAACGGTGTTTTATGCTTGATTGACAATGCAAAGCATATCCGATGGGCAAAATACTTTGCACACACCTTTAACTAGGTGGAATTGACTTACATGCAAAGTGGCACACCCATCCCATAAGTGCTTGATCGGATAACATACCTAGCAGCGTGTTTTTTTACGGATGTGCATGACACTAGAGCAAAAATAGTATTTAACGCTCGATCAACCATGCAAACGATATCCGATGGGCACAATACTTTTCCTACACTGCAACCTAGGTGGTATTGAAATGTTCTCAAAGAGGGACACCCATCCGATAAGTACTTGGTCAGATAACATACCTAAGGGCGTGTTTTTTTGCGGATGTGCATATCACTACAGGAAAAATGTTGTATAATGCGTAATCAACCATGCTGATCATATCCGATGGTGTCAATACTTTGCACACATCTCAACCTTGTTGAAACAGACTTGAGTGCAAACTGGAGCCCCCATCCGATAAGTACTTGTTTGATTAACACACTTAGAACCGTGCTTTTTCATGGTTGTGCATGACACTAAGCCAAAAATGGTGTTTTATGCTTGAACGACAATGCAAAGCATATCCGATGGGCACAATAGTTTGCACACACCTTCAACTAGGTGGAATTGACTAACATGCAAAGTGGCACACCCATCCCATAAGTGCTTGATCGGATAAAATACCTAGCAGCGTGTTTTTTTTACGGATGTGCATGACATAAGCAAAAATAGTATTTAATGCTCGATCGACCATGCAAAGGATATCCAATGGGAACAATACTTTTCCTACACCACAACCTAGGTGGTATTGAAATTTTCTCAAAGAGGCACACCCATCCGATAAGTACTTGGTCAGATAAAACACCTAAGGGCGTGTTTTTTTACGGATGTGCATATCACTCGAGAGAAAATGGTGGATAATGCATGATCGACCATGCAAATCATACCCGATGGTGACAATCCTTTGTGCACGCCTCAATGTAGTTGAAATGGACTTGCATGCAAAGTGGAGCCCCCATCCAATAAGTACCTCTTTGATTAAGACACCTAGGACCGTGTTTTTTCATGGTTGTGCATGACACTAAGGTAAAAACATTGTTTTATGCTTGATCGACAATGCAAAGCATATCCGATGGGCACAACAATTTGCACACACCTTCAACTAGGTGGAATTGACTTACATGCAAAGTGGCACTCCCATCGGATAAGTGCTTGATCGGATAACATACCTAGCAGCGTGTTTTTTTACGGATGTGCATGACACTAGAGCAAAAATAGTATTTATTGCTCGATCAATCATGCAAAGGATATCCGATGGGCACAACACTTTTCGTATGCCTCAACCTAGGTAGTATTGGAATGTTCTCAAAGAGGCACACCCATCCGATAAGTACTTGGTCAGATAACACACCTAAGGGCGTGTTTTTTTTCAAATGTGCATCACTCTAGAAAAAATGGTGTATAATGCATGATCGACCATGCAAAGCATACTAGATGGTGACAATACTTTGCATGCACCTCAATGCAGTTGAAACGGACTTGCTTGCAAAGTGGAACCCCCATCCGATAAGTACTTGGTTGAATAACACACCTACGGTCGTGTTTTTATATGGTTGTCCATGACACTAAGGCAAAAACGGTGTTTTATGCTTGATCGACAATGCAAAGCATATCCGATGGGCACAATACCTTGCACACACCTTCAACTAGGTGGAATTGACTTACATGCAAAGTGGCATTCCCATCTCATAAGTATTTGATCGGATAACACACCTAGCAGCATGTTTTTTTACGGATGTGCATGATAGTAAGGCAAAAATGGTATTTAATGCTCGATCGACCATGCAAAGCATATCCGATGGGCACAATACTTTTCCTACACCTTAACCTAGGTGGTATTGAAATGTTCTTAAAGGGGCACACCCAACCGATAAGTACTTGGTCAGATAACATGGTATTTATGCTTGATTGACAATGCAAAGCATATCCGATGTTCACTATACTTTGCACACACCTTCAACTAGGTGGAATTAACTTACATGCAAAGTGGCACACCCATCCCATGAGTGCTTGATCGGATAACATACCTAGCAGCGTGTTTTCTTACGGATGTGCATGGCACTAGAGCAAAAATAGTATTTAATGCTCGATTGACCATGCAAAGGATATCCGATGGGCACAACACCTTTCCTACACTACAACCTAGGTGGTATTGGAATGTTCTCAAAGAGGCACACCCATTCGATAAGTACTTGGTCAGATAACACACCTAAGGGCGTGTATTTTTGTGGATGTGCATATCACTCGGGACAAAACGGTGTATAATGCGTGATCGACCATGCAAAGCATGTTCAATGGTGACAATACTTTGTGCGCACCTCAACATATTTAAAACGGACTTGCGTGCAAAGTGGAGCCCCCATCCGATAAGTACTTGTTTGATTAACACACCTAGGACCGTGTTTTTTCATGGTTGTGCATGACACTAAGGCAAAAACGGTGTTTTATGCTTGATCGACAATGCAAAGCATATCCGATGGGCACAATACATTTCACACACCTTCAATTAGGTGGAATTGACTTACATGCAAAGTGGCATTCTGATCGCATAAGTACTTAATCGGATAACACACCTAGCAGCGTGTTTTTTTACGGATATGCATGACATTAGGGCAAAAATGGTATTTAATGCTCGATCGACCATGCAAAGCATATACGATGGGCACAATACTTTTCCTATGCCTTAACCTAGGTGGTATTGAAATGTTCTTAAAGAGGCACACCCATCCGATAAGTACTTGGTCAGATAACATACCTAAGGGCATGTTTTTTTGCGGATGTGCATATCACTAGAGAAAAAATGGTGTATAATGCGTGATCGACCATGCAAAGTGTATCCGATGGTGACAATACTTTGCACGCACCTCAACGTAGTTGAAACGGACTTGTGTGCACAGTGGAGACCCCATCCGATAAGTACTTGTTTGATTAACACACCTAGGATCGTGTTTTTTCATGCTTGTGCATGATACTAAGGCAAAAACATTGTTTTATGCTTAATCAACAATGCAAAGCATATCCAATGGGAAAAATACTTTGCACACACCTTAAAATAGGTGGAATTGACTTACATGCAAAGTGGCACTCCCATCCCATAAGTGCTTGATTGGATAACATACCTAGCAGCGTGTTTTTTTACGGATGTGCAAGACAGTAGAGCAAAAATAGTATTTAATGCTCGATCGATCATGCAAAGGATATCCGATGGGCACAACACTTTTCCTACACTGCAACCTAGGTGGTATTGAAATGTTCTCAAAGAGGCACACCCATCCGATAAGTACTTGGTCAGATAACATACCTAAGGGCGTGTTTTTTTGCGGATGTGCATATCACTACGGGAAAAACGTTGTATAATGTGTAATCGACCATGCAGAGCATATCCAATGGTGATAATACTTTGCATGCATCTCAAACTAGTTGAAACAGACTTGCGTGCAAACTGGAGCCCCCATCCGATAAGTACTTGTTTGATTAACACACTTAGGACCGTGTTTTTTCATGGTTGAGAATTACACTGAGGCAAAAACGGTGTTTTATGCTTGATTGACAATGCAAAGCATATCCGATGGGCACAATACTTTGCACACACCTTCAACTAGGGGGAACTGACTTACATGCAAAGTGGCACACCCATCCCATAAGTGCTTGATTGGATAACATACCTAGCAACGTGTTTTTTTAACAGATGTGCATGACACTAGAGCAAAAATAGTATTTAATGCTCGATCGACCATGTAAAGGATATCCAATGGGCACAATACTTTTCCTACACCGCAACCTAGGTGGTATTAAAATGTTCTCAAGGAGGCACACCCATTTGATAAGTACTTGGTTAGATAACACACCTAAGGGCGTGTTTTTTTGCGGATGTGCATATCACTAGGGAAAAAACGGTGTATAATGCGTGATCAACCATGCAAAGCATATCCGATGGTGACAATACGTTGCACGCACCTCAACATAGTTGTAATGGACTTGCGTGCAAAGTGGAGCCCCCATTCGATAAATACTTGTCTGATTAACACACCTAGGACCGTGTTTTTTCATGGTTGTGGATGACACTAAGGTAAAAATGGTGTTTTATGCTTGATCGACAATTCAAAGCATATCCGATGGGCACAATACTTTGCACACACCTTCAACTAGGTGGAATTGACTTACATGCAAAGTGGCACTCCCATCCCATAAGTGCTTGACCGGATAACATACCTAGCAGCGTGTTTTCTTACGGATGTGCATGACACTAGAGCAAAAATAGTATTTAATGGTCGATTGACCATGCAAAGGATATCTGATGGGCACAAAACTTTTTGTACACCTCAACCTAGGTGGTATTGAAATGTTCTCAAAGAGGCACACCCATCCGATAAGTGCTTGGTCAGATAACACACCTAAGGGCGTGTTTTTTTGTGGATGTGCATATCACTAGCGAAAAAATGGTGTATAATGCATGTTCGACCATGCAAAACATATCCAATGGTGACAATACTTTGCACGCACCTCAAAGTAGTTGAAACGGACTAGAGCAAAAATAGTATTTAATGCTCGATCGACCATGCAAAGGATATTCGATGGGCACAACACTTTTCCTACACCGCAACCTAGGTGGTATTGAAATGTTCGCAAAGAGGCACACCCATCCGATAAGTACTTGGTCATATAACACACCTAAGGGTGTGTTTTTTTGCGGACGTGCATATCACTAGGGAAAAAACGGTGTATAATGCGTGATCGACCATGCAAAGCATATCCAATGGTGAAAATACTTTGTGTGCACCTCAACATAGTTGGAACGGACTTGCGTGCAAAGTGGAGCCCCCATCCGATAAGTACTTGTTTGATTAACACACCTAGGACCATGTTTTCTCATGGTTGTGCATGACACTATGGCAAAAACGGTGTTTTATGCTTGATCGACAATGCAAAGGATATCTAATGGGCACAATACTTTGCACACACCTTCAACTAGGTGGAATTGACTTACATGCAAAGGGGCATGCCCATGCCATAAGTGCTTGATCGGATAACATACCTAGCAGCATGTTTTTTTACGGATGTTAATTAAACTAGAGCAAAAATAGTATTTAATGCTCGATCGACCATGCAAAGGATATCCGATGGGCAAAAAAATTTTTGTACACCTCAACCTAGCTGGTATTGAAATGTTCTTAAAGAGGCACACCCATCTGATAAGTACTTGGTCAGATAACACACCTAAGGGCATGTTTTTTTGCGGATGTCCATATCACTAGGGAAAAAATGGTGTATAATGCATGATCGACCATGCAAAGCATATCTGATGGTGACAATACTTTGCACACACCTCAATGTAGTTGAAACCAACTTGTGTGCAAAGTGGATCCCCCATCCGATAAGTACTTGTTTGAATAACACACCTACGGTCGTGTTTTTATTTGGTTGTGCATGACTCTAAGGCAAAAACGGTGTTTTATGTTGATCGACAATGCAAAGCATATCTGATGGGCACAATACCTTGCACACACCTTCAATTCTGTGGAATTGAATTACGTGTAAAGTGGCATTCCCATCGAATAAGTAGTTGATCAGATAACACACCTAGCAGCGTGTTTTTTTACGGATGTGCATGACACTAAGGCAAAAATGGTATTTAATGCTCGATCGACCATGCAATGCATATCCGATGGGCACAATACTTTTACCACGCCTTAACCTAGGTGGTATTGAAACGTTCTTAAAGAGGCACACCCATCCGATAAGTACTTGGTCAGATAACATACCTAATGGCGTGTTTTTTTGCAGATGTGCATATCACTACGGGAAAAAACTAGTAGAATGAGTAATCGATCATGCAGAGCATATCTGATGGTGAAAATACTTTTCACGCATCTCAACCTAGTTGAAGCGAACTTGCATGCAAACTGGAGCCCCCATCGATAAGTACTTGTTTGATTAACACACTTAGGACCATGTTTTTTCATGGTTGTGCATGACACTAAGGCAAAAATGGTATTTTATCCTTCATCGACAATGCAAAGCATATCCGATGGGCACAATACTTTGCACACACCTTCAACTAGGTGGAATTTCCTTACATGCAAAGTGGCACACCCATCCCATAAGTGCTTGATCGGATAACATACCTAGCAGCATCTTTTTTTACGGATGTGCATGACACTAGAGCAAAAATAGTATTTAATGCTCGATCGACCATGCAAAGGATATCTGATGGGCACAACACTTTTCCTACACCACAACCTAGGTGGTATTGAAATGTTCTCAAAGGGCACACCCATCCGATAAGTACATGGTCAGATAGCACACCAAAGGGCATGTTTTTTTGCGGATGTGGATATCATTAGAGAAAAACTGGTGTATAATGCGTGATCGACCATGGAAAGTATATCCGATGGTGACAATACTTTGCACGCACCTCAATGTAGTTGGATTAGACTTGCGTGCAAAGTGGCGCCCCCATATGATAAGTACTTGTTTGAATAACACACCTAGGACCGTGTTTTTTCATGGTTGTGCATGACACTAAGGCAAAAACGGTGTTTTTGCTTTATTGACAATGCAAAGCATATCCGATGGGCAGAATACTTTGCACACACCTTCAACTAGTTGGAATTGACTTACATGCAAAGTGGCACACCCATCCCATAGGTGCTTGATCGGATAACATACCTAGCCGTGTGTTTTCTTACGGATGTGCATGACACTAGAGCAAAAATAGTATTTAATGCTCGATCGACCATGCAAAGGATATCTGATGGGCACAACAACTTTCCTACACCGCAACCTGGGTGGTATTGAAATATTCTCAAAGAGACATGTAAGAAAATAGTACGCAGCGGAAGATAACAACAAAACGCAAGTACACGATGGAAAGCTGGAGAGAATACAAAAATTCTGATATACCAAACTGCTGATACAAGTGATGGTTGGCTGTCCACCCGTGCGCTCTACAGACAGAGCTTCAATGGTGATCTAGACAGATGCTGGACGGAGGACTATGAGCGTGAAGAACTGGTGATCTGATGATAGGGGGTGGCCACTTATATAGTGTAAGTGGTTGACGGTCGGCCCTGTAATAGGCAGTCGGCCTAATAGACAGTCGGCCTGGAAGACCACCGACCCTTCAGAAAAACATGCCGTCGGGCAGATGAAGGACCCTGCCGCTGGGGGCTTTGCCCCCAGACCCCCACCGGGGGCCTGCGCCCCCCGGACCCCCTGCTATCGGGGGGGCTATCGCCCCCCCGAACCCCCCCTTTGTGCAGACGGGTATCTACTCTTGGCTCCTAAGCCGTCTCATAACCATCTGGTCTACTCTAAGACCCCTTCCAGTGTCTAAACTGGGGATCCCTCCCAATATCTGATACCCATCATGGCTTCTCCTCATATGGGGGCCTTACAACATTGGGTACACAGAATATTGGTGGGTTACATGAGAGGTGGACATTTGAGCTAACTCTAACAAGACACACCTATCCAATAAGTACTTGGTCAGATAACACACCTAAGGGCATGTGTTTTTGCGGATGTGCATATCACTAGAAAAAAAATGGTGTATAATGCGTGATCGACCATGCAAATCATATCCGATGGTGACAATACTCTGTACACACCTCCACTTAGTTGTAACAGACTTGCTTACAAAGTGGAGCCCCCATCCGATAAGTACTTGTTTGATTAACATTCCTAGGACCATGTTTTTCATGGTTGTGCATGATACTAAGGCAAAAACGTTGTTTTATGCTTAATCGACAATGCAAAGCATATCCGATGGGCACAATACTTTGCACATACCTTCAACTAGGTGGAATTGACTTACATTCAAAGTGGCACTCCCATCCCATAAGTGCTTGATCGGATAACATACCTAGCAGCGTGTTTTTTTACGGATGTGCATGACACTAGAGCAAAAATAGTATTTATTGCTCGATCGATCATGCAAAGGATATCCGATGGGCACAACCCTTTTCCTACACTAAAACCTAGGTAGTATTGAAATGTTCTCAAAGAGGCACACCCATCGGATGAGCACTTGGTCAGATAACATACCTAAGGGCGTGTTTTTTTGCGGATGTGCATATCACTACGGGAAAAACGTTGTATAATGCGTAATCGACCATGCACAGCATATCCGATGATGACAATACATTGCACGCATCTCAACCTAGTTGAAACAGACTTGCGTGCAAACTGGAGCCCCCATCCTATAAGTACTTGTTTGATTAACACACTTAGGACCGTGTTTTTTGATGGTTGTGCATGACACTAAGCCAAAAATGGTATTTTATGCTTGATCGACAATGCAAAGCATATACGATGGGCACAATACTTTGCACACACCTTCAACTAGGTGGAATTGACTTACATGCAAAGTGGCACACCCATCCCATAAGTGCTTGATCGGATAACATACCTAGCAGCGTGTTTTTTTTACGGATGTACATGACATGAGAAAAAATAGTATTTAATGCTCGATCGACCATGAAAAGGATATCCAATGGCCACAATACTTTTCCTACACCACAACCTAGGTGGTATTGAAATGTTCTCAAGGAGGCTCACCCATCCGATGAGTACATGGTTAGATAACACACCTAAGGGCGTGTTTTTTTGCGGATGTGCATATCACTAGGAGAAAAATGGTGTATAATGCGTGATCGGCCATGCAAGGCATATCCGATGGTGACAATACTTTGCACACACCTCAAGGTAGTTGGAATGGACTTGCATGCAAAGTGGAGCCCCCATCTGATAAGTACTTGTTTGATTAACACAGCTAGGACCGTGTTTTTTCATGGTTGTGCATGACACTAAGGTAAAAACGGTGTTTTATGCTTGATCGACAATGCAAAGCATATCCGATGGGCACAATACTTTGCACACACCTTCAACTAGGTGGAATTGACATACATGCAAAGTGGCACTCCCATCCCATAAGTGCTTGATCGGATAACATACCTAGCAGCGTGTTCTCTTACGGATGTGCATGACACTAGAGCAAAAATAGTATTTAATGCTCGATCGACCATGCAAAGGATATCTGATGGGCACAACACTTTTTTTATGCCTCAACCTAGGTGGTATTGAAATGTTCTCAAAGAGGCACACCCATCCCATAAGTACTTGGTCAGATAACACACCTAAGGGCATGTTTTTTTGCGGATGTGCATATCACTAGCAAAAAAATAGTGTATAATGCGTGATCTAGCATGCAAAGCATATCCGATGGTGATAATACTTTGCACGCACCTCAACGTAGTTGAAACCGACTTGCATGTAGAGTGGAGCACCCATTCCATAAGTACTTGTTTGAATAACACACCTAGGACCGTGTTTTTTCATGGTTGTGCATGACACTAAGGCAAAAACGTTGTTTTATGCTTGATCGACAATGCAAAGCATATCCGATGGGCACAATACTTTGCACACACCTTCAACTAGGTGGAATTGACTTACATGCAAAGTGGCGATCGACCATGCAAAGGATATCCGATGGGCACAACACTTTTCCTACACCGCAACCTAGGTGTTATTGAAATGTTCTCAAAGAGGCATACCCATCCGATAAGTACTTGGACAGATAACACACCTAAGGGCGTGTTTTTTTGCGGACGTGCATATCACTAGGGAAAAAACGGTGTATAATGCGTGATCGACCATGCAAAGCATGTTCGATGGTGACAATACTTTGTGCGCACCTCAACATAGTTAAAACGGACTTGCGTGCAAAGTGGAGCCCCCATCCGATAAGTACTTGTTTGATTAACACACCTAGGACCGTGTTTTTTCATGGTTGTGCATGACACTAAGGCAAAAACGGTGTTTTATGCTTGATCGACAATGCAAAGCATATCCGACGGGCACAATACTTTGCACACACCTTCAACTAGGTGGAATTGATTTACATGCACCCATCCCATAAGTGCTTGATCGGATAACATACCTAGCAGCATGTTTTTTTTATGGATGTGCATGATACTAGAGCAAAAATAGTATTTAATGCTCGATCGACCATGCAAAGGATATCCGATGGGCACAATACTTTTCCTACACCACAACCTAGGTGGTATTGAAAGGTTCTCAAAGAGGCACACGCATCCGATAAGTACTTGGTTAGATAACACACCTAAGGGCGTGTTTTTTTGGGAATGTGCATATCATTAGAGAAAAAATGGTGTATAATGTGTGATCGACCATGCAAATCATATCTGATGGTGACAATACTTTGCACGTACCTCAACGTAGTTGAGACAGACTTGCGTGCAATGTGGAGCCCCCATCCTATACAAAACTTGGGTCTTATGGCATCATGTCTTTTTTCTGTTTATTAAAAGTTTTAAAAATTTTGTGCATATTGCGAGTGACAATGTTATTTTCATGAAATATGTAAGTCTCCTTTCATGGATTTATAAATTTATCACGTCAAGAAAAAATATTAAAAATAATTAAATTAACAAATAACTTAGATATAGCTAGAATTTCTAATATTAATAGGATTATTTCAAATTCTTGCATGTTGGTGCAAAAGTATAGAATATTTTTATGTGAATATGATAGTGCCACAAAGTGAACTTTTGATTTGGGAAAAATATTTTCAGAAAGTACAATTTTGATTTGGGAAGGATATTTTCACAAAGTAAACTTTTCATTTGGGAAGGATTTTTGGGCTTCCTCCAAAAACAACAGAAAAAGTCCAAAATTAATGAAATAGGTGTTGAATGGACATGCCGAATCCACCAACAAAATATTATGCCTTGTCCTCACCAAGGTAGTAGAACCACAGGATTTTGATTGGGCAGAGAAACTGAATGCATCCTTATGGGCATACCGAACTGCACTCAAGGTCAGTACAAGGAACACACCTTTTCAATTGGTGTACGGCCTTGAAGTTGTCACACTAGAATTAGTAATACCAAACCTATGCATAGCAGTATAAGAATGCATGGGAGATCATGAATCCTTAAAAAGAAAGGCTTTATTAATTGGAATTGGGAGAAGCATACAGAGACAAGACTAGTCGCCTACCGTGCCATGACAACAAAAAAACATAGAAGAAAGGCATGGTTTGATAGAAATCTCAAAGCTAAATACATCAAGGAAGGTGAATTAGTTTTGTTATACAATGCCAAAGTACACAAGGGCAAACTCAAGTATCTAGATCAAGGACCCTATTGAGTCCGAAAGATGAATCCCATCGTAGAGTTGTGTTGCTAGAAACACCGGATGGAGTCCAATTCAACACAATAACAAATGAGAGCCTCCTAAAGCACTACTACTTCAACACGCAAGTCGTCCCCCACATAAATGAAGATTTGGAAAATCCAAGTGTTCCTTAGATAGGATTAGATTGTATCGCACGAGCACCCACTTACATATGTACATATTCGCACATATAGGTAGCATTGCTTGATTTCAACCTAGGGTTCAGAAGTGAGCCTACACAGCCATTGACTGGGACCCAATCATTGAAACTTGTGTGGCCACCTACATCGACTTATGCTGTTTCCAATGCAACAACATCTTTCTCAGAGCAAAGGGGTCTGGGCAGTTTGTATGAGAGCCTAAAATTCCTAGAGGATAGTCCTACAATGACCACATGCAGTAGGGACTTTCTCCATTCTTACCATTCCAGCAATGCACAAGTTGGCAAGTATGGCACAATCATGGTACATCAAAGCCCACTCAACATTATCCTCGATAGTATAGTCATTCAAAGGGCCTTCTTAACCCAAATACAAGGTGCCAAATACCCTACATAGCCTACTGATGCTAAATTTCTCAAAGTACATCCTCTCCTTGCGAAGGGCACAATGTTCTGTAGGGACAGCATATTACTTCACACCATCCTTAACCCTCGCCTCAAGGAAGCAGCACAATTCCTATCTACAATCCTGGGGGTTAAGTGTGGCAAGAATCAATCCCTTCCACTCTGCACATTTGTTTTGCTGAGTATGAAACTAAAGCAAGACTGGATCCAGCACATAGTCATCTTCTTCATAAAAAAACTAGATGGTTCATTAGGCCAAAACTATAAAATTCCATAGTTATTGGCTGTAATCATTAATAAATAGCTATAGGAATGAGAAATGCCTTTGCCTCAATCATGCAAACCTATTGAGGAGTTAGACATTCCCTTCTCACCAGTATGGGAGCCGTCACCAAGTTCTCCTACTATCACATTGGCAAATGCAGATACCTCCGAATAAATGCCTATTTTGGGTGTCAAAATTGAGGAATTACCCCACGAGATGCTACAAGTTGGTGCACAACTTGAACCAATATATCTCCAACAATAGAAGTAGTCAGAGGCTGAGGCAAGATCGGCACCAGAGCCTGAGGCAAGATCGGCACCAGAGCCTGAGGCAAGATTGGCACTAGAGCCTGAGGCAAGATCGGCACTAGAGCCTAAGGCTACATTAGCACCAGCACTGCCCATCGATGCCATGCTAGTCCACGAGCCACAAGGGGAGCTAGTGCTAGATCAACAGTCTAACAATTTTACCCAAGTGACTGAAATACTATTGCAAGTGTAGGGTCCAAGTTCATGTCTTGAGCCATGTACACATGCTAAACCTTCACCTTAAGTCCTTTTTGTATATTACAAAACCCAACAATGTGACCCTTCCATTGATTCTCTTTCTTTACTCTATCCTTTTTAGAAACATTGAATGAACCTATTGCAAATGGCTGCATTGTGACCCAAGACATTATCCTAAACTCTTGAGGGAGCCAAACATCACTGCCATCCTTCAAAATGCAACTCACACAAGATTGGTTGTTTTGCTAATCACAAATCTTAAGAGACTAATCCAAGAGGCCCTTTTTGAGTCCAAAATTCCCCTAATAGGCTTGGCTAAGGGGGAAAGGTTGGATGAGCTTCAAGTCGTTTCAATTGAAGCCCCTAAGGTACCCCAGGGCTCTCAAGATGACATGCAAAAGCAATCTCAAAGGGAGAATTTGGTCAACGAGGCGGTGAAGGATTCTATTTTGATTAGTGAGGATGGGAAACCTTGGAGAGTGGTTGATTGAAAAGGTATATTGAAGCCGCTTATGCCTATTACTCCTGTAGAGCATGTGCATGTTGTGTTGTTAGTGGATGCCCTTGTGTAGGAAGATGTTTGTAAGGTTTCTCCACGTAACAAAGTTGTTGCTAATAGCTTGGGGGGCTGCAGAGTGTTCCTTCTTATGTCCCTAATGATAGCAAGGGTAGGGAGAGTGAGGTTACTCATATCAACTCTGATTTGTCACTGCAGAAAGAGGTGGAGGAGGATATACCTGAGGTTTATCACTACAAATACGTGTTGGAGGAGCCTCTACAAGAAATAGGGCCAAAAAGGGTGGACAAAACCAACCTTTTGGCACACATAGAGGGTAGACTTCATGGTTTTGGACCCGCCCTTTATTAAAGGGGAGCCAACTATTGGCTACCCTTTTTTTGTTTAATAAAGGGTGGTCATAGATTAACCTCCCTTTTTTCATCCACATTCAAAAAAGGGTGGCCAATGAATGGCTGCCACAGAGCAACATGATCATGATTGAGTCTTTCAGACTCAATCAAATATCTGTGCTCACTCTTGAAGATGCATATCATTGCTGTGTAGAACTAAAATTGAGGTATCCTATACAAGATCTGGGGCTGATACCAATTTATTGCATGCATGCATATGCAAAGTGTTGACCATCGATAGACTCAAATGTGCAAGAAATCTCTCCTTGCATCCTTCAATATCAATTGTTTTTGTACTACATATTCAAATTCTTCAAATCCTTTTCCCATTGCAGCAACTCTTGCTCCAACATACTTAGCGAAGGTTCTCTAAAAATGACTGTATCCTTAAAGCTAGGATTCTCAAGTAGATACATCATTGGATGGAGCACTACACTCAAAGTAACTGGCTTCTTTCAAGCCACCAAATTCTCAAAAATCTATTTGGCATAGACAACATCAAGCTGTCTGCTACTTGTGAAGATACTTGTCCCCACAAAAGTGGCATCCACTGGATAAGGCTTATGTTCCCAAATATATCCTAAGTCATATGCTGTAACACCCTTATTAAGATGAAGAGTGAGGCTTTTGAGTGACGTTCTTTGGTATTCTTGTATAATTTGGTTTTCCTCTTCTTCCTCTTCCTCTTCCAATTCTACTTCTTAGATACCTTTTTTTAAAGAGAAGCGACCTCTTTTTCTAGTTTTGCAGTTGGAACTATGGCTCTTGAGGTACTCACCCTTTGCATTTGACGTCTTTGTTTTTTTGGGAGGGTTGTACCATGACTACATTTGCCTGTCCTTCTTCTTCTTCTATTCTCTGCAACTGTGCTTTTTCATATTGATGTTTGTGGGTGGCATCATCCATTTCTCAAGGTCCCTCTTACTGCGGCAACACTATTACATGTCTTGCTTCACGTATAGGTTCCTTTGAGCACGCATCGATCTTAAAGTATTCCAGCATAACCTTTGAGTGCATTCTTGATGCTTCCACAACGGGGAACTATTTCCACACATCGTTAAGTGCCACTAGTGCAGGCATCAAGTCATGAAATTAGAGGGTTATAGAGGTGGAATCACAAAGTGTTTGACCTCCTTCATTGATAGACCTGTTTTAAATCCTCCCACAGAAGAATGGGTGCAATTTGAGAAAATTGACAATTCAGTAGCATTATTTTCAATCACTATTCCCACCACAAGGGCTCCATTCATATCCTTCTTGGAGAAGAACTCATTCCATGGCTCCTCATCTTCCTCAAAGTCTATCTTGGATATTACTAAAAATAGAGACTCTTTCTTTGCTACTAAGAGCCAAGCTTTCTTCATGGCGTTAACAAAAGACCACTATGTGAAGTCTTTTGCTGCATACTTCTTCTTTTGGAAAGTCAAGGTTGCATTAGCTACAAATGCTATCACATTGTTGTTGAAGTGCTCCATAGTTTAGATTCCTACAAGAAAACATAATAACAATTTTAGATCAATATAAATCATTTCATATGAACATATTAGTAAAACACTTATTTAAAAATTAAGACAAAAAAGGGTTGAAAATAAGTTTTGTCTCATAGATAGATGGTTGGTGCTCGGGGGGTTCACCTCCCAAAATTTTAGTCTACCACATGCATTCAAAAGGAGGGGTATTTTCATTTCACTTTTGAAAAATGTTTAATAGCTTTACAATAACAGGAGTGGATTTATAATTCAAGTTTAGAAAAAATTATGTTAGTTCATAAGTAAACAGGGGTATTTTTATTGGGAGAAAAATTTAAGCTAAGGGGGTTTTTTAATACTCCTTGAATGCATGTGATACCTAGGAGTTCTTAGTGGTGCACACTCCAATACATGGTGTCCATCAATAATAATGATTAAATTGTAGTTGTCTAAATAGTAGAACAACCACGGCCATTGCCTGCTCCAATGACCCCTACCCCGTGGTGCTAGAAACCCAAAGGTTATCGGGAAAGTCTTTATCCCAAGGGTTGGGATACCTGTTGATAGAAGAGCATCAACAAGGCACTCCCATCCCAAGAGTTGGGGTTATCTCGAGGGTTGGGATTCCTTGTTGATAGAAGAGAATCAACAAGGCACTCACATCTCAAGAGTTGGGATGAGTTTTGTCTAGAATGATTAAATTGAGGTAGTCTAAAATAGTGAAACCACCATGGGCATTTCCTAGTGCAATGGCTCCTACTCCATGGTGGTGGGAACCTATAAGTACCGGGAAATTCTTTATTCCAAGGGTTGGGATTACTTTGTTGATAGAAGAGCATCAACAAGTCACTCCCATCCCAAGTGTTGGGATGAGTTTCATGGATAGATGGTTTCCATGAATAGGACAAGACCGATTAGATTGTAGTAGTCCAAATAGTGAAACCACCATGGGCATTGCCTAGTGCAAGGACCCCTACCTCGTGGTGGTGGGAACCCAAAAGTGTTGGGAAATTCTTTATCTTGAGAGATTGGGATTCCTTGTTGATAGAAGAGCATCAACAAGGCACTCCCATCTCAAGAGTTGGTATGAGCTTCATTTGGAATGATTAGATTATAGTTGTCTAAAATAGTGAAACTACCATGGGCATCGCCTAGTGCAATGACCTCTACCCCTTGATGGTGGGAACCTAGAAGTACCAGGAAAGTCTTTATCTAGATAAAGACTTTCATCTACCCCGTGATGTTGGGATTCCATGTTGATAGAAGAGAATCAACAAGGCATTCCCATCCCAATAGTTGGTATGAGTTTCGTCACTCCCATCACAATAGTTGGGATGAGTTTTGTTGTGACTTAGCATTTACTTAAGGTTATGAGTTTCATCCATACTAGAAAGTGTCCATCAATAAGCATGTCTGCAAGGTAAGGATGTCTCCAAAGTAGAGAATGATTGGACTATAGAGTGACCTAGAATGGTTGAAAAAGTAGCAACAAGTCACTAAAGCTTAAAGAAATTGACTTGAGGTTAGGGCCTAGGTTCTAGGTTCTTGGTCGAGAGAAGTTAATAATGTCTAAAGTTTGAAGAAATGTTGAGAAGGTTAAAATTCTAGGGTGGTGGGGTAAACAAGTTAACATATATATATGTATTTATTTATTTATTTATATTCATATATTTATTTAAATTTAAAATATATGTTTATAATATATATATAAATATATGTATGTTTAAATTTATATTTTAAATCTAAACATTTATATAATGTGTGTGTGTGTGTGTTTAAATGTAAAAATTAAATTTAACTTCTAAATCCAAATATAATTTTAATACTTATCTAAAAAATATGCATAAGTATACTTCTAAATTCTAGTGTGGTGGTCTAGACAAGTTAACATAAGTATAAGCATAAACATATATATATATATATATATGTTAAATTTAAAAATTAACTTAAACTTTTAATGTAAATATAATTTGAATGTATATATATTTCAAAATATAATTTACTGCTCAAATAAACACATAGATGTGTGTGTGTGTGTGTGTGTGTGTAAACGTATGTGTTTAAATTTCATTTTTAAATTTAAACATTTAAATTCAACATTTAAACTTTTTATTAAATCTTACTTCTCTGTCCTCTCTCTATCTAACCTTTGTCTCCTCTATTTATCCATTCTCTCTCTATACTTAGCTACTGCGGTAATGAGATTCTCTCTCCTCCCTCAATATTTTTTAAAAATCTAAACTTGTCTCTCTCCTCTCTCTATCTAACCTCTCTCTATCCTCTCTCCCTATACTCTCTATCTAATCTCTCTCTACCCTTGGCTTCTGCTGTCGGCAATGAGATTCTCTCTCCTCTCTTAAACTTTTTAAAAATCTAACTTCTCTCTCTCCTCTCTCTATCTAGCGTCTCACTATCCTCTCTCCCTATACTCTCTATCTAATCTCTCTCTATCCTTGGATATCGTCGTAGTAGCGAGAACCACCCAACTATACTCTCTATCTAATATCTCTATCCTCTCTCCCTCCTCCTCTAATCTCTACATCCTCTCTCGCTCCTCCTCCTCTGCCCGCAGCTGCACTCAGCCGCCCCTCCCTTCCGTCCTCCTCCACTTCTCGACCGTCCTTGACCTCCGCCCTCCTCCATTTCCGACCTCATTCGCTTCCCACCCTTAGTTGCCCCTCCCTTCCTGCAGCCACTCCTCCCTTCCGTCCTCCAACTCCACCCCTCCTCCCCTTTTGTCCTCCACTTATGCCCCTCCTTTAATTCTGACCTCCTCCACTTCTCGCTCTTAGCCATGCCTCCCTTAAGTCCTCCACCTCCACCCCTCCTCGCCCTTCCCTCCACCTCCTGCTCGTCGTCCATTCCTCCACTTCCCTCCCTCAGCCACCCCTTCCTTCCTGCTGCCCCTCCCTTCCCACAGCCTCTCCCCCCTTCCGTTCTCCACCTCCTCCCCTCTTCCACTTTTGTCCTCATTTTTTGCCCTTCCTCCACTTTCGTACTCCACGTCCACTCCTCCTCCACTTCCCACCTCCTACACTTCTTGCCCTCAGTTGCCCCTCCCTTCCCGCGGCCACCTTTCCCTTCCCACAGCCACCCCTCCCTTCAGTCCTCCACCTCTGCCCCTCCTCACCCTTCCTGCTCGTCGTCTGTTCCTACACTTCCCTCCCTCTCCCTCCCCTTCCTTCTTGCCGCTCCTCCCTTTTGTACTCCACCTCCACCCCTCCTCCACTTCCCTGTCCTCCACCTCCACCCCTCCTTTACATCCCACCTCCTCCACTTCCCACCCACCATCAGCCGCCCCCCGCCACTCCTCCACTTCCATCCTCCACCTCCACCCCTCCTCCACTTTTCGCCCTTAGCCATCCCTCCCTTCATTCCTCCACCTCCGCCCCTCCTCGCCCTTCCCTCCACCTCCTGCTCATCATCCGTTCCTTGGCTGCCTTCCCCCTCTCACTTCTTGCGGTTGTGCAACCCCTCCCCCTCCTTGTCCTTGTCCTCCTCCTCCTCCTCCTCCTCTCAACCCTCTCTTTTCTTTACGTTAATTAAAATTAAAAACTCTAGAAATCAAACATTGGAAAATTTTTAAGAAAGATGGTACCAGAAAGATGTAAGTGAGAAGAGAACGATTGCAGTTGTTGCTCTTGCTCTTCTGCTGCTTATGCTACAATGAAGAAAGAAAATAATGAATGATTGTTTCAAGGAAAAGTCAACCTTGCACAAAAAAGATTTTATTTTTTAGGAAAATTTTTTGGGATTCCCATACATCTTTGAGGTTTCATGGTGGAGGAGATTTTATTTTAAGGAAAGGTCAACCTTGGGCTATTTGCCTAGGTCGAGTGTCCCACGAGAGAGGCTATTTTCCTTGCCAAATCAATATTTTTAAATTTTGATGCATTTTTAGGCTTTATGGAAAGAGGAGATTTAATTTCTCTTGGTCAGGCATGCATATTTCCATTGACGTGCTACCATTAAATGATGTTTGTCCCATGGATAAAATACTTGGTGAAAAACATGACAATAGATGGAAAACATGGTTTAATCCATGATCAACCATGCGAACCATATCCGATGGGCACGATACTTTGCACATGCCTCAACATAGGTGGGACTCACGTGCATGCAAAGAGGGATGCCCATCGGATATTTGAAGGCTCGAATAACACACTTGGAAGCATGTCTTTTTATGATTGTGCAAGACACTAAGTGAAAAACCCGGTTTAATGCATGATCAACCATACAAACCACATCTGATGGGCATGATACGTTGTACCTATCTCAACATAGGTGGTATTGATGTGCCTTCAAAGGGGGATGCCCATCGGATACATGCAGGTTTGAATAACGCACCTCGAGGCGTGTTGTTTTACAATTGTGCCCGACAATAGGTGAAAAACATGGTTTAATGTGTGATAGACCATGTGAACCACATCTAATGGGCAGGATACTTTGCATGTGCCTAAACATAAGTGCCATTAATGTGTGTGCAAAGTGGGATCCCATGATCAGATACACACACCTTCAAATAACACACATCGAACCGTGTTTTTTTACAATTGTGTATAACACCCTAAGGTGAAAAACATGGTTTGATGGGTGATCAACCATGCGAACCATATCCAATGGGCATGACACTTTGCAGGTACCTCAACATAGGTGGTATTGATGCATGTGCAAAGAGGGGGCTCATCTCATCATCAGATATGTGCATGTGCAAACATCACACCTTGAGGCATGTTTTTTGACAATTGTGCGCAACACCAGGTGAAAAACATGGTTTAATGTGTAATTGACCATGCAAACCATATATGATGGGCACAATACTTTGCACGTGTGTAAACATATGTGGGATTGACATGTTTGCAAAGTGGGATCCTAGACGATGTGAACCATATTCAATGGGCATAATGCTTTGCATGTTCCTTGACATAGGTGCAATTGATGCGCATGCAAAGCTAGGTGCTCATCAGATATGTGCATGTGCGAATAACACACCTGGAGGTGGTTTTTTTAATGATTGTGCCTGACACTAGGTGAAAAGCATGATTTAATGTGGGATTGACATGGATGATTTTTTCCTATTAGTTTCGTTAAGAAGTGAAACTTCTGTATTGGTGTCAAAATTTTCTATGCCTTGATAAAAATAAAGGTTTGAAAAATTCGCCAAGATTTCAAACTTTATGAGAAAATTTTAAGTTTTGCCACGATTTACAACTTTTTCTTTAAGATTCATAAGAAAATATATAAAATTGTAATATGTTCTACAAATATTGTGAAACTAATAAAACTAGCTCAATAAACATTCACCAAGATTTTATATTAATATATAAGTATAGCTTCGATAAAAACATCCCTGGTGATCGACCATGCAAACCACATCTGATGGGCAAGATACTTTGCATATGCCTAAACATAGGTGGGATTGACATGCATGCAAAGCAGAATACCCATCGGATACGTGCGCCTTTGAAGAATGCACCTCGGAGCGTGTTTTTTTACGATTGTGCATGACACTAGGTGAAAAACATGATTTGATGGGTGATCGACCTTGCGAACCATATTTGATGGGCATGATACTTTGCACTTGTGGTGACATAGGTACAATTGACACACATGCAAAGCTGGGTGCTCATCGAATACGTGCATGTGCAAATAACACACCTAGAAGTGGGCTTTTTGATGATTGTGTAGCACACTAGGTGAAAAACATGGGTTCATGCGTGATTGACCATCCGAACCACATCCAATAAGCATGATACATTTCATGTGAAAAATAGGTGTGATTGATGCGAGTGAAAGTCAAGATGCCCATCAGATACATGCGCCTTTGAATAACACACCTCAGAGTGTGTTTTTTGACAATTGTTCATCACCCTAGGTTAAAAACAAGGTTTGATGGGTGATCGACCATGCGAACCACATCCAATGGGAACAATACTTTTCACATGCCTCTACATAGGTGGGATTGAGATGCATGAAAAGTGGGGTGCCCATCGGATACATGTAGGTTTGAATAACACACCTCAAGGTGTGTTTTTTGACCATGATGCACGACACTAGGTGAAAAACATGGTTTAATGCATGATCGACCATACAAACCACATTCCATGGGCATGATACTTTGCTCCTGCCTCAAAATAGATTGTATTGATGTGTGTGCAAAGGGAGGTTCCCATAAGATATGAGCAGGTTCAACTAACACACCTCGAGGTGTGTCTTTTGACAATTGCCACAACACCACAATGCATCCATAGACACGCGCACATGCATGTTTCTTGAATTTTAAAAAAAAGTTACGGGCATGTCTATTAGCGTGTCTACAAACCCACATCTATAGATGCATCTTTATAACAGACAGACACACCTATAGATGTTCTATTAGATGCTCTGTAGAAATTTAAAAAAAAACCAGAAAGACACACTTATAGATGCTCTCCAGAATTTTTTTTAAAAAAATATGAATTCTGTGTGGTTGAACAAAATGTTGTGTATGCTGTGTGGTTGTAGGAATTACATTTCTACAGTGTGCAATTTGATTCTTACAGCCGACCACATTTTAATATGCAAGATTCCACACACGTCTATAGCTGACGATTTCAATTCTGAAGAAAACATTACAACTCCAAAATGTTTAGTTCAGAAGGAATTGATTGATAGAACATTGCACAAGGAAATTGAATTCCAAAAAAATTAGAGTGTATATTAATTCATATCCCAAAAAGTACTTGTGATATACATATAGCACAAAGCCAAGCCACCTGTGGCTTCAAGTACAAAAAATAAGAGGAGTGTATATACAAGAGAGGCATGAGGCCAAGCCAATGGCTCCAAGTATAGAAACAAGTAGATAGCACTAATTCTAGCACTACTTCTATGACTAATCTAAGTCATCCACATCCTCGCTCCCTTCTTCATTGCCTTCTACGTCACCATCTTCATCGCCTTCTTCCTCCTAAGTATCATCACCTTCTTCCTCTTGAATATCTCGAGGGGCTTGTAAGCGAGAGACAACATGTATCAATGTATGAAAAATCAAATCTTTATTTACAACATTGACATTATTTAAGTACTACCCGGATATACTACTCCTCAGTTATCAAACCCTCATCATAGAAGTGCCTCCATGTATGTTGTCTGTGATGTCCATGATGGCACAATTTGCCAAGGGGTTAGTACAAAGAAACAACCTCCTAATAAACTATGATCATGGCCATGGAGGTGATGATCGTGATACAAGAGAGGAGGATGATCATGAGATAGGAGATACAAGTATTCAGGCCATTACCCATGCTATTGATGATGTTGATTTTGATGAGCACAGTAGCACAAGTAGTACTGGGCTGAATGTATTTGTAGATCTCAACATTGGGTTGGATATTGAAGTAGATAGTTTGGCAACGGTTGATCTCATTGAGGATGAGATCCCATCATTGATATTGGCAAAACTATTTTATATACTATCTCATTCTCCTCACCTCACTTAATTTTTGTATATGTGGGTTTGCCAAAAAGTGTATTATCTCGCGTGACACGTGCATAGCATTGATATTTTTTAAAATTATGTGCTTTGGTAATCATGGACAATGTTTGGAAAGCAATGATGCACATTTATTAGCCTGCATGAAAATTTTACTCTCTATTGCGTGTTTATAAACCCATCTAAAACACTATGTAGAGGCACTAATAGAGACATGAATAACCATGCTATTAGATGCGGTAATAGATGCACTAATAGAAACACCCATATTTTCACTAATTCTATTTGTGCCTCTAGATGCGCCTGCTATTTTTCTCATCTATCAGGCACATCTATAGTTGCTTTGTCTTGTTGTGCATGTGCATGACACTAGGTGAAAATCATGGTTTGATGCATGATCAACCATGCGAACCACATCCAATGGGCACAATACTTTTCACCTACCTTGACATAGGTTATATTGATGTGTGTGCAAAGAAATATTAACATCGCATACGTGCTCCTTTGAATAACACACCTCAAAGCGTGTTTTTTGATGATTGTGCATGACACCCTAAGGTGAAAAGCATGGTTTGATGGGTGATCGACCATGCGAACCATATCCAATGGGTAAGATACTTTGCACATGCCTCAAAATAGGTGTGATTAATGTGTGTGCAAAGTGGGGTGCTCATTGGATACATGCATGTGCGAATAACACACCTAGAAGCGGGTTTTTCAACGATTGTGTAGGACACTACGTGGAAAACATGGTTTGATACGTGATTGACCATGCGAACCACATACGTTGGGCATGATACTTTGAACATGACTCAACATAGGTGGTTTTGATGTGAGTGCATGACACTAGGTGAAAAACATGGTTTGATGGGTGATCGACCATGCGAACCACATCCGATGGGCATGATACTTTGCACATGCCTCCATATAGGTGGGCTTTATGCACGTGCATAGACGTCGAGGCATGACATGGTTTGATGATCTACCATACACACTAGGTGAAAAACATGGTTTAATAAGTGATCTACCATGCAAACCACATCTGATGGGAACTATAATTTGCACCTATGTCAAAATAGGTGGTATTGAGATGCATGCAAAGGGGGATGCCCATCGTATACATGTAGGTTTGAATTACATACCTCGAGGTGTTTTTTGACAATTGTGCATGACACTTAGTGAAAAACATGGTTTGATGAGTGATCGACCATGCCAATTATATCCAATGGGCACAATACTTTGCACACACCTCAACATAGGTGGTATTGATGCATGTACAAAGAGGTATGCCCGTCGAATACATGCAGGTTCAAATAACACACCTCGAGACATGTTTTTGGATGAGTGTGTAGGACACTAGGTGGAAAACATGGTTTAATGCCCGATCGACCATGCAAAACATATTTTATAGGCACAATACTTTGTACATTCCTCACCATAGGTGGTATTGATGCATATGAAAAGCAAGATGCCCATCTGATATGTGTGCCTTTGAATAACACCCCTCGGAGCATGTTTTTTGATGATTGTGCATGACACGCTAAGGTGAAAAACATGGTTTGATGGGTGGTCGACCATGCAAACCATATCCGATGCCTAAACATCAGCAAGGGAGGCATGAAGGTAAATGCACAAATCGAGGTTCCTATGACTCGTCCTACAAGTAGACTCCTCCTACAAGTACATGTTGAGAGGAAGAGAAAGAGGAGAGAGACGAACACAAGACTCTAACACCCCCACTCAAACTAGGCCCTCTAGCTACGGATGAAAAAACTCTTAACACCTATTTCATTAATTTTGGACTTTTTCTGTTGTTTTTGGACGAAGCCCAAAAATCCTTCCCAAATGAAAAGTTTACTTTGTGAAAATATCCTTCCCAAATCAAAATTTTACTTTCTGAAAATATTCTTCCCAAATCAAAAGTTCACTTTGTGGCACTATCATATTCACATAAAAATCTTGTTTTTTTAATCTATACTTTTGCACCAACATGCAAGAATTTGAAATAATCCTATTTTAGAAATTCTAGCTATACCTAAGTTATTTGTTAATTTAATTATTTTTAATATTTTTCCTTGACGTGATAAATTTATAAATCCATGAAAGGAGACTTAAATATTTCATGTAAATATCTTTATCACTCGCAATATGCACAAAATTTTTAAAACTTTTAATAAATAGAAAAAAGACATGATGCCATAAGACCCAAGTTTTGTATTGAACCAAAGAATTATAATAGCAATTATAGCTATCATTATATGTTTACATTGAGAGACGTTGCTCCCAGCTGGAATCTTTGTATAAAATGATATAGATTGAACATATGTTCCCTTGCCAGGTGCCATCTGCATTAACTCCCACTTGTCTTGCCAAGCCTTGCCCCTTGGGTGCATTGACTCCCCATTGTCTTATTGCTCAATGTGACAGTCCCTTGCCAGGTGCCATCTGCATTAACTCCCTATTGTCTTGCCAAGCCTTGAACCTTGGGTGACATCCAGTGCATATTTTGGCTCTCAACATAGGAGGTGATGACTCTGATTATAATTGTCAATTGGCTTCTTGCCTAGTACCCAAATAAAATCCTTCAATGGACTTCAATACTTCGATTTAATCATGGAAATTCTTCATTTGCACTGTCTCCTTCTACTTCCTCCATGGTGAGCATCCTTAGAAATTCGTGTATATGCAAAATACTTTGCTATGGTATTTTTATTTTTCCTTCTACCTCATATCCCATGCGCTTCTTCGATTTCTTTGCCCTTGAATGCCAAGACACTATGATTGTCTCTGTCGAAACTTATGAGACCGCTTCATCATTTGGGACCCACTCCTTTATTATACAATTAGTATACAATGTGTTGTTATCCATATTCTCCTTCTTGCCCTTTGGCTCATACAATACCGCTGTAAATGTTGTAGCTCTCCCTTGATCATCTCTTTGCACATCAACTACTTTTGCAACCCGAAACTTCACATTCTCATATTCATCATCCAATGGCCGAACCACAACAAAACAATCGACCTCTATATCTACTTATGGCATAAACTCTCTTCTTCGGTCCACAATATGGACGTGGGAGTAATGATACAAATTCATTTTCAAAGACTGGAGCTGGTCGTTATGAACATTTGGCCAAAACATATTGCATTCTTCCTTGACATCCTTTGAGCCTCGCATTCTCTCAAGGTCCTTTATTAATTTTCGTGTCTTGTTCATTACAGTGGTAGTGTGTTCTCTCCAAGTAGGCTTCGAATCAGGATATCTACAAAGCATTTCCTCTTTGTATGTACTAAATGCTTTTAATCCTTCTATTTCACAATTAGACCTCTCATTGAATTCTTGTATAGGAGCCCATGTTGGATACCTTTCCTTGCTGGGAATTAAAGTTAAGAGACTGTAAGGTTCTTCAGGTTCCCATTTTGTATCATGAGAATACTGTTGCCATTGCATTACAGGTTTTTCATCTTTAAAAAAAAAACAAAAGTAGTGTGGATTGGTATGACTTGTCAATGCATCACCACCTGTTTGTATGAAAGGTAGAATGAAGCTCTTCTAATCATACATTCTTTCAAGCCTCTCACATACTGTACTTTCCTTACGACCACCAATTTGCCTGCCACATCTTCTTACCAAGTCATCTATTGTCTCCACATCCTTGCATTTAATCTCTCTTGAGACTGTGCTAAAAACCTGATCGATATCCTCATGTGTATGCCCAACATACAAAAATCCACATTCGACCTCATTGAAGATTCGATTAGCAACTAGCATGGAGCAGAATGCAAACATGAGTACATTCTTATTTTCTCGCCAGCAATTATCAGCTTGTATTCTCAAAGTTGGTGGTAGGCGACCTTTTTTTGTATGTACATTGGGAATTGCCTTCATAATAGATGTTACAACTTGATTGCTATCATGTAGATGCAAGGAATCAATCCATATATCTGCAAAGAACTTAATTCCATGCACTAACACTCCACATAGATGTGTCTTTAGAAAGTGCTTTCCTTGTAATTTAGGTGGAGTGGCAACAAAACGAGGCAATGTTGTTGTATTCTGATCCATGCCATCTACAATAAGGCACATGTAGTCATCAGGATGCGAAATAGCTTGCTCCTTCCAAAATGCATATTTTTGTCTGGAATGTCGAATAAGGTCATGATGAGATCTTCAGCTTTTTTTGTATAATTCCCTTTGATTTGGACATGTTGCACTCTCAATCGCTCACTTTAAATCATCACAGACATTGCACTTTGACATCCACTTTGCATGAAAGTTAGATATGTTTTGCATGGTCGATCACGCATTATACACCTTTTTTCCCCTAATGATATGCACATCCATAAAAGAACACGCCCTTAGGTGTGTTATTTGACCAAGTACTTATTGCATGGGTGTGCCTCTTTGAAAACAAGTCAATACCACCAAGGTTGAGGTGTAGGAAAAGTATTGTGCCCATCGGATATGCTTTGCATGGTCGATCGAGCATTAAATACCAATTTTGCCTTAGTGTCATGCACATCTGTAAAAAAACACGCTGCTTGTTATGTTATCCGATCAAGTACTTACGGGATGGGCATGCCACTTTGCATGTAAGTCAATTCCACCTAGCTTAAGGTGTTTGAAACGTATTGTACCCATCAGATATGCTTTGCATTGTTGATCAAGCATAAAACACCATTTTTGCCTTAGTGTCATGCACATCTATAAAAAAACACAGTCCTAGGTGTGTTATTCAAACAAGTACTTCTTAGATGGGGGCTCCACTTTGCATGCAAGTCCGTTTCAACTAGGTTGAGGTGCGTACAAAGTATTGTGACCATCGGATATGCTTTGCATGGTTGATAACGCATTATACACCATTTTTCCCCTAGTGATATGCACATCCGTAAAAAAACATGCCCTTAGGTGTGTTATCCAACCAAGTACTTATCGGATGGGTGTGCCTCTTTGACAACATGTCAATACCACCTAGGTTGAGGCATAGGAAAAGTATTGTGCCCATCGGATGTCCTTTGCATTGTTGATCTAGCATTTAATACCATTTTTGCTCTAGTGTCATGCACATCCGTAAAAAAACACGTTGCTAGGTATGTTATCCAATCAAGTACTTATGGGATAGGCACGCCACTTTGCATGTAAGTGAATTCCACCTAGTTGAAGGTTTGATGCAAAGTATTGTGCCCATCCGATATGCTTTGCATTGTTGATCAAGCATAAAACACCATTTTCTCCTTACTGTCAATGCACATCCGTAAAAAAACATGCTGCTAGGTATGTTATTCGATCAATCACTCATGGGATGGGCGCTCCAATTTGCACGCAAGTCCATTTCAACTAGGTTGAGGTGCATGCAAAGTATTATGACAATCGGATATGCTTTGCATGGTCGATCATGCATTATCCACTATTTTTCCTCGGGGTGGTCAGTCATCATATGTAACCCTATCACGTGATTTCAATAGAAGGATATTTTTAATATCTATAATTTACAAAAATCTACTTACATAAGGGAGTTTTTTAATGGATTTTGGAAAAAATTTATAGATTTGTATAGAAAAAGGGTACATTTTATTAATGGAAAAATGACATATAAGGTATTTTACAAATAGGCCTTGAATGCACGTGATATAGAGGGTTTATACATAGTGACCCCCCTGAGTATTTTTCTTATAGTGGTATGCACACCCGCAAAAAAACACACCCTTAGGTATGTTATCTGACCAAGTATTTATCGGATGGGTGTGCCTCTTTGAGAACATTTCAATACCACCTAGGTTGAGTCGTAGGAAAAGTATTGTGCCCATCGGATATCCTTTGCATGGTCGATCGAGCATTAAATACTATTTTTGAGTGTCATGCACATCCGTAAAAAAACATGCTGCTAGGTATGTTATTCGATCAAGTACTTATGGGATGGGCATGCCACTTTGCATGTAAGTTAATTCCACCTAATTGAAGGTCTGTGCAAAGTATTGTGCCCATCAGATATGCTTTGCATTGTCGATCAAGAAAAAAACACCGTTTTTGCCTTAGTGTCATGCACAACCATAAAAAAACACGTCCTAGGTGAGTTATTCAAACAAGTACTTCTCAGATGGGGGCTCTACTTTGCATGCAAGTCAGTTTCAACTAGTTTGAGGGTCATGCAAAGTATTGTGACCATCGGATATGCTTTGCATGGCCGATCACGCATTATACACAGTTTTTTCCCTAGTGATATGCACATCCGCAAAAAAACACGCCCATAGGTGTGTTATCTGACCAAGTACTTATCGAATGGGTGTGCCTATTTGAAAACATGTCAATGCCACGTAGGTTGAGGTGTAAGAAAAGTATTGTGCCCATCGGATATGCTTTGCATGGTCGATTGAGCATTAAATACCATTTTTGCCTTGGTGTCATGCACATCTGTAAAAAAAACACGCTGCTAGGTATGCTATCCGATCAAGTACTTATGGGATGGGCATGCCACTTTTCATGTAAGTCAATTCCACCTATTTTAAGTTGTGTGCAAACTATTGTACCCATCGGATATGCTTTGCATTGTCAATCAAGCATAAAACACCATTTTTGCCTTAGTGTCATGCACAACCATAAAAAAACACGGTCCTAGGTGTGTTATTCAAACAAGTACTTGTCAGATGGGGGCTCCACTTTGCATGCAAGTCTGTTTCAACTAGGTTGAGATGTGTGCAAAGTATTATGACCATCGTATATGCTTTTCATAGTCGATCACGCATTATACACCATTTTTCCCCTAGTGATATGCACATCCGTAAAAAAATAGGCCCTTAGGTGTGTTATCCAACCAAGTACTTATCTAATGGGTGTGCCGCTTTGAGAACATGTCAATACCACCTAGTTTGAGGCATAGGAGAAGTTTTATTCCCATCATATATTCTTTGCATTGTCGATCGAGCATTAAATACCATTTTTGCTCGTGTCATGCACATCCGTAAGAAACATGCTGGTAGGTATGTTATCCGATCAAGTACTTATGGGATGGGTGCACCACTTTGCATGTAAGTTAATTCTACCTAGTTGAAGGTGTGCGCAAAGTATTGTGCCCATCAGATATGCTTTGCATTGTCGATCAAGCATAAAACACCGTTTTTGCCTTAGTGTCATGCATATAAGTAAAAAAACACGCTGCTAGGTATGTTATTCGATGAAGTACTTATGGGATGGGCGCTCCACTTTGTCCGCAAGTCTATTCCAAATAGGTTGAGGTGCGTGAAAAGTATTGTGACCATCAGATATGCTTTGCATGGTCGATCACGCACTATCCATCGTTTTTCCCGTAGTGATATGCACATCCGCAAAAAAACACGCCCTTAGGTATGTTATCTAACCAAGTACTTATCGGATGGGTGTGCCTCTTTGGGAAAATTTAAATACCACCTAGGTTGAGGCATAGGAAAAGTATTGTGCCTATCAGATATCCTTTGCATGGTCGATCGAGCATTAAATACTATTTTTGCTCTAGTGTCATGCACATCCATAAAAAAACACGCTGCTAGGTATGTTATCCGATCAAGTACTTATGGGATGGGTGCGCCACTTTGCATGTAAGTCCATTCCACCTAGTTGAAGGTGTGTGGAAAGTATTGTGCCCATTTGATATGCTTTGCATTGTCGATCAAGCATAAAACACCGTTTTTGCCTTAGTGTCATGCACAACCATAAAAAAACACGGTCCTAGGTGTGTTATTCAAACAAGTACTTATCGGATGGGGGCTCCACTTTTCACGCAAGTATATTTCAACTAGTTTGATGTGTGTGCAAAGTATTGTGACCATCCGATATGCTTTGCATGGTCGATCACACATTATACACCATTTTTTCCTAGTGATATGCACATCCGGCAAAAAACACGCCCTTAGGTGTGTTATCTGACCAAGTACTTATCGGATGGGTGTGCCTATTTGAAAACATGTCAATGACACCTAGGTTGAGGTTTAGGAAAAGTATTGTGCCCATCGGATATCCTTTGCATGGTCGATCAAGCATTAAATACCATTTTTGCCTTGGTGTCATGCACATCTGTAAAAAAACATGCTGCTAGGTATGTTATCCAATCAAGTACTTATGAGATGGGCATGCCACTTTGCATGTAAGTCAATTCAACCTAGTTTAAGTGTGTGCAAAGTATTGTACCCATCGGATATGCTTTGCATTGTCAATCAAGCATAAAACACCGTTTTTGCCTTAGTGTCATGCACAACCATAAAAAAACATGGTCCTAGGTGTGTATTTCAATTACTTGTACTTCTCACATGGGGGCTCCACTTTCCATGCAAGTCCATTTCAACTAGGTTGAGGTGTGTGGGAAGTATTGTGACCATCGGATATGCTTTGCATGGTCGATCACGAATTATACATTGTTTTTCCACTAGTGATATGCACATCCATAAAAAAATAGGCCCTTAGGTGTGTTATCCAACCAAGTACTTATCTGATGGGTGTGCCTCTTTGAGAACATGTCAATACCACCTAGGTTGAGGTATAGGAAAAGTATTCTTCCCATCCGATATCCTTTGCATTGTCGATTGAGCATTAAATACCATTTTTGCTCGTGTCATGCATATCCGAAAAAAAACACGCTGGTAGGTATGTTATCTGATCAAGTACATATGGGATGGGTGTGCAACTTTGCATGTAAGTTAATTACACCTAGTTGAAGGTGTGCGCAAAGTATTGTGCCCATCGGATATGCTTTGCATTGTTGATCAAGCATAAAACACCGTTTTTGCCTTAGTGTAATGCACAACCATAAAAAAACACAGCCCTAGGTCTATTATTCAAACAAGTACTTATCCGATGGGGCCTCCACTTTGCATCCAAGTCCATTTCAACTAGTTTGAGGTGCGTGAAAAGTATTGTGACCATCGGATTATCTTTCCATGGTCAATCACACATTATACACCGATTTTCCCTAGTGATATGCACATCTGAAAAAAACATGCCCTTAGGTGTGTTATGCAACCAAGTACTTATTTGATCAATGTGCCTCCTTGAGAACATGTAAATACTACCTAGGTTGAGGCATAGGAAAAGTATTGTGCCCATCAGATATCCTTTGCATTGTCGATCGAGCATTAAATACCATTTCTGCTCTAGTGTCATGCACATCCGTAAAAAACACGCTGCTAGGTATGTTATCCGATCAAGTACTTATGGGATGGGCACACCACTTTGCATGACACTTAAATCCATCTAGTTGAAGGTGTGTGCAAAGTATTGTGCCCATCGGATATGCTTTGCATTGTCGATCAAGCATAAAACATTGTTTTTGCCTTAGTGTCATGCACAACCATAAAAAAACACGGTCCTAGGTGTGTTATTCAAAGAAGTACTTCTCAGATGGGGGATCCACTTTGTAGACAAGTCTATTTCAACTAGGTTGAGGTGCATGCAAAGTATTGTGACCATCGGATATGCTTTGCATGGTCGATCATGCATTATCCACCGTTTTTCCCGTAGTGATATGCACATCCGCAAAAAACCACACCCTTAGCTATGTTATTTGACCAAGTACTTATCGTATGGGTGTGCTTCTTTGAGAAAAAATCAATACCACCTAGTTTTAGGTGTAGGAAAAGTGGTGCCCATCGGATATCCTCTACATGGTCGATCGAGCATTAAATACTATTTTTACTCTAGTGTCATGCACATCCGTAAAAAAACACGATGCTAGGTATGTTATCCGATTGAGTACTTATGGGATGGGCGCGCCACTTTGCATGTAAGTCAATTCCACCTAATTGAAGGTGTGTGAAAATTATTCTACCCATCGGATATGCTTTGCATTGTCAATCAAGCATAAAATGCCATTTTTGCCTTATTGTCATGCATAACCATTAAAAAACACGGTCCTAGGTGTGTTATTCAAACAAGTACTTGTCAGATGGGGGCTCCACTTTGCACGCAAGTCTGTTTCAACTAGGTTGAGGTGTGTGCAAAGTATTGTGACCATCGGATATGCTTTTCATGGTCGATCACACATTATCCTCCATTTTTCCCGTAGTGATAAGCACATCCGTAAAAAAACACGCCCTTAAGTACGTTATTTGACCAAGTACTTATCGGATGGGTGTGCCTCTTTGAGAAATTTTTGATACCACCTAGGTTGAGATGTAGGAAAATTTTTGTGCCCATCGGATATCCTTTGCATGGTCGATCGAGCATTAAATACTATTTTTGCTCTAGTGTCATGCACATCCGTAAAAAAACATGCTGCTAGGTATGTTATTCGATCAAGTACTTATGGGATGGGCATGCCACTTTGCATGTAAATCAATTCCATCTAGTTGAAGGTGTGTGCAAAGTATTGTGCCCATCGGATATGCTTTGCATTGTCGATCAAGCATAAAATACTGTTTTTGCCTTAGTGTCATGCACAACCATAACAAAACATGGTCCTAGGTGTGTTATTCAAACAATGACTTATCTGATTGGGGCTCCACTTTGCATGCAAGTATTTTTAAGTAGGTTGAGGTGCGTGCAAAGTATTGTCACAATCCGATATGCTTTGCATGGTCGATCACGCATTATACAACGTTTTTCCGATAGTGATATGCACATCCTCAAAAAAACACGCCCTTAGGTATGATATCTGACCAAGTACTTATCGGATGGGTGTGCCTCTTTGAAAACATTTCAATACCACCTAGGTTAAGGCATAGTAAAAGTATTGTGCCCATCGGATATTCTTTGCATGGTCGATTTGCCTTAGTGTCATGCACAACCATAAAAAAACACGGTCCTAGGTGTGTTATTCAAACAAGTACTTATCGGATGAGGGCTCCACCTTGCATACAACTCCATTTCAACTAGGTTGAGGTGCGTTCAAAGTATTTTCACCATCAAATATGCTTTGCATGGTCGATCATGCATTATACAACATTTTTCCGGTAGTGATATGCACATCCGCAAAAAAACATGCCCTTAGGTATGTTATCTAACCAAGTACTTATCACATGGGTGTGCCTCCTTGAGAACATTTCAATACCACCTAGGTTAAGGCATAGTAAAAGTATTGTGTCCATTGGATATGCTTTGCATGGTCGATCGAGCATTAAATACAATTTTTGCCTTAGTGTCATGCACATCCGAAAAAAACATGCTGCTAGGTGTTTTATCCGATCAAGTACGTATGCGATGGGAAGGCCACTTTGCATGTAAGTAAATTTCAGCTAGGTTAAGGTGTGTGCAAAGTATTGTGCCCATCGGATATGCTTTGCATTGTCGATCAAGCATAAAACACCGTTTTTGACTTAGTGTCATGCACAACCATAAAAAAACATGGTCCTAGGTGTGTTATTCAAACAAGTACTTATCGAATGAGGGCTCCACTTTGCACGCAAGTCCATGTCAACTAGGTTGAGGTGCATGCAGAGTATTGTCACCATAGGTATGCTTTGCATGGTTGATCACCCATTATACAACATTTTTCCTGTAGTGATATGCACATCCGCAAAAAAATACGCTCTTAGGTATGTTATCTGACCAAGTACTTATCGGATGGGTGTGCCTCTTTGAGAAATTTTCAATACCACCTAGGTTAAGGCGTAGGAAAAGTATTATGCCCATCGGATATGCTTTGCATGGTCAATCGAGCATTAAATACCATTAAACTCCGTTTATGCCTCCATGTCATGCACAACCATAAAAAAACACACTTTTAGGTGTGTTATCCGACCAACTGCTTATCAGATGGGTGTACCACTTTGCATGCAATGTAATACCATAATTGTTGAGGCTCATGCAAAGTATTGTGCCCATCGGATATGCTTTGCATTGTCGATCAAGCATTAAACACTATTTTGGCCTTAGTGTCATGGACAATCATCAAAAAACGCGGTCCTAGATGTGTTATTCGACTAAGTACTTATGGGATGGGCATGCCACTTTGCATGTTAGTCAATAATACCTAGGTTGAGATGTGTGCAAAGTATTGTGATAATCGGATATGCATTGCATTGTCAATCAAGCATAAAACAGTTTTTGCCTTAGTGTCATGGACAACCAATAAAAAACATGGTCCTAGCTGTGATATTCAAAAAAGTACTTGTTGGATGGGGGAGCCACTTTGCAAGAAAGTCAATTTCAACTAGGTTGATGTGTGTGCACAGTATTGTGTCTATCGGTTATGCTTTGCATGGGGGATCACACATTATACACCGTTTTCCCCCTAGTGTTATGCACATCTGTCAAAGAGCACGCTCTTAGGTGTATTATCATACCAAGTACTTATTGAATGGGCGTTCCACTTTGCATGGAACACCATACCACCGCTTTTGAGGTACGTGCAAAGTATTGTGCCCATCGGATATGCTTTGCATGGTAGATTGAGTATTAAATACCGTTTTTGCCTTGGTGTCATGTAGAACCGTCAAAAAACACGATCCTAGGTGTATTTTTCAAGCCACTTTGCATACAAGTCAATACTGCCTAGGTGGAATGTGCAAAGTCTTGTGTCCATTTGATATGCTTTGCATAGTCGATCGCACATTATACACCATTTTGTTCCTAGTGTTATGCACAATCGTCATAAAATACGTTTGCAAGTGTGTTATCCGAACAAGTACTTATGGGATGGGTGCACCACTTTATATGCAAGTCAATACGACCTAGATTGAGACGTGTAAAAAGTTTTGTGCCCATCAGAGAAATGTAGATGCGATAATATTAGCAAATTCTCGGTATGTGTATATGTGTGTGTGTGTGGCAAACAATTTTGATACAACAAAGTAAACACCTAGTGCACAAATTATGCACTTCATACCTTGAGTATTGTGTCAAAATAAAAGCTGAAATAAGCTTGTTGATGAGGATAAATACGCCCTTGTAAATACGCCCTTGAATAAAAGCACAGTTGTTGTATGACCACGATAGGATCGCTTTGACACCTGTGATTTTGCCCACATGTAAGTTTGCATATAGTATAAAAAATCATATAATAATATATTAATAGTTTGCAAATGTGTATAGCAAGTGAGTAATGGGATGTGGA